>NC_061510.1:87015988-87119903 GCF_022539505.1 Lolium rigidum
CCTTCTTCATCAACTTATCAGGTTTCTTCTATTGAAACTATATTTTTATTCGGTCACATCTTATGTGCTTTACTTGGAGCGTCTGTGTGTTTTTATTTTCGTTTCGTTTGAATAAGATTGGATCCTAGCAATCCTTGTGTGGGATAGATACATGCTCCGCTTTTTCATATGAACACTTGTGTTCTTCGTTTTACTTTTAATGTTCAATGACAAAAGTTGGAAGCTATTGCATTTATTGCTATTTGGTTGGAAACAGAAAATGCCTCATATTATCTTGGATAATTTGATACTTGGCAATTGTTTTGAGCTCTCAAGTAGATCATGATTAAGCTCTTGCATCATGTAGTTTAAACCTATTAGTGGAGAAATACCGTAGAGCTTGTTGAAACTGGTTTGCATGATTGGTCTCTCTAAGGTCTAGATATTTTCCGGTAAAAGTGTTTGAGCAACAAGGAAGACGAGTGTAGAGTTTTATAATGCTTGCAATATGTTCTTATGTAAGTTTTGCTGTACCGGTTCATACTTGTGTTTGCTTCAAACAACCTTGCTAGCCAAAGCCTTGTACTCGAGAGGAAATGCTTCTCGTGCATCCAAAACCTTGAGCCAAAACCTATGCCATTTGTGTCCACCATATCTACCTACTATGTGGTATTTCCTGCCATTCCAAGTAAATACTTCATGTGCTACCTTTAAACCTTCAAAATGCTTCTCAATTTATGTTGATGTTTTATAGCTCATGAGAAAATATGTGGTGTTTATCTTTCAATCTTGTCATTTACTCCTGACAGACTTTCATGATGGACTAGTGGCACATCCGCTTATCCAATAATTTTGCAAAAAGAGCTGGCAATGGGGTTCCCAGCCCCAATTAATTAACTTGCATTAATAATTCTCTTCACGTGTTTTGCCCTGATCTATCAGTAAGCAACTTAATTTTGCAAATAGACACTCCTCCATGGTATGAGATTGTTGGAAGGCACCCGAGGATTCGGTTAGCCATGGCTTGTGTAAGCAAAAGGTTGGGAGGAGTGTCATCCATAAATAATGAAACTAAAATACATGTGTAAACAAAAGAGAAGAGGGATGATCTACCTTGCTGGTGGAGATAACGTCCTTCATGGGAGCCGCTCTTGAAAGTCTGGTTGATGAGGTAGTTAGAGTGCCCACTACCATTCGTTGACAACAACAAGCACCTCTTAAAAACTTTACTTTTATGCTCTCTATATGATTTCAAAACTTAAAAAGCTCTAGCACATGATTTAATCCCTGCTTCCCTCTGCGAAGGGCCTTTCTTTTACTTTATGTTGAGTCAGTTTACCTACTTCCTTCCATCTTAGAAGCAAACACTTGTGTCAACTGTGCATTGGTTCTTACATACTTGCTTATTTGCATTCATCATATTACTTTGTGTTGACCATTATCCATGAGATATACATGTTGAAAGTTGAAAGCAATTGCTGAAACTTAAATCTTCCTCTCGTGTTGCTTCAATGCCTTTACTTTGAATTTATTGCTTTATGAGTTAACTCTTATGCGAGACTTTTGATGCTTGTCTTGAAAGTACTATTCATGAAAAGTTTTGCTATATGTTATCTATTTGTTAGCAACTATATATCATTGCCTTGAGTCACTAAATTCATCTCATATGCTTTATAATAGTATGATCAAGGTTATGTAAGTAGCATGTCACTACAGAAATTACTCTTTTTTTATCGTTTACCTACTCAAGGGAGAGCAGGAACTAAGCTTGGGGATGCTGATACGTCTCCAACGTACCTATAATTTCTGATGTTCCATGCTTGTTTTATGACAATACTTACATGTTTTTCTTGCACTTTATAATGTTTTTATGCATTTTCCGGAACTAATCTATTAACGAGATGCTGAAGGGCCAGTTGCTGTTTTGTGTTGTTTTTGGTTCCAGAAAGGCTGTTCGGGCAATATTCTCGGAATTGACGAAACTCCAGAAAGACTCCAGGGGCGCCGCCACCATCGCGAAACTCCGTTTCGGGGGACAGAAGTCTCTGTTCCGGCACCACGCCGGGACGGGGAAGTGCCCCGGAAGCCATCTCCATCAACGCCACTTGCCTCCATCATGCTCCGTGAGTAGTTCCCCCATGGACTACGGGTTCTAGCTGTAGCTAGTTGGTATTCTCTCCCCCATGTACTTCAATACAATGATCTCATGAGCTGCCTTACATGATTGAGATTCATCTGATGTAATCGGTGTTGTGTTTGTCGGGATTCGATGGATTGTTACATTATGATTAGTCTATCTATAAAGTTGTGAAATTATTGTTGCTGCAATCTTGTTATGTTTAATGCTTGTCACTAGGGCTCGAGTGGCATGATCTTAGATTTAAGCTCTATACTTATTGCTTAGATTGTATCTACAAGTTGTTTGCACATGTCTATGTCCGGAACCAAAGGCCCCAAAGTGACGAAATTGGGACAAGCCGGAGGGGAAGGCTTAGATATGAGGATCACATGTTTTCACGGAGTGTTAATGCTTTGCTCCGGTGCTCTATTAAAAGGAGTGCCTTAATTTCCGATAGATTCCCTAGAGGCCCGGCTGCCACCTACTGGTAGGACAAAAGATGTTGTACAAGTTTCTCATTGCGAGCACGTATGACTATATATGGAAAACATGCCTACATGATTAATAATCTTGATGTTCTGCCTTAATGCTATTTCAATCCTATCAATTGCCCAAGCTGTAATTTGTTCACCCAACACTTGTTATTGGAGAGTTACCACTAGTGTAGATAGCTGGGAACCCCGGTCCATCTCTCATCATCATATACTCGTTTCTATATGACATTGGAAGTAGTATCAACTATTTTCTGGTGCCATTGCTCTCATATTATTGCTACTGCTGTTGTGTTACTGTTACTACTGCTCTCATATTACTGCTGCTTTTATATCACCCCTGTTACTAGTGCTTTTCCAGGTGCAGCTGAATTGACAACTCAGTTGTTAAGGCTTATAAGTATTCTTTACCTCCCCTTGTGTTGAATCAATAAATTTGGATTTTACTTCCCTCGAAGACTGTTGCGATCCCCTATACTTGTGGGTCACCAAGGGGCGGAAGCGACATATCTAGGAATTAAAAAACCTACGGTCTACTTCTGTCCTAATAGGTAGTACTACATATTATTATGAAAGGTTTTCATAAAAAATTGGTATGTGAAAACACTCTTCTATTTCCCATCTGATGCAAAAAGTGAGCTAGGAGGTGTACCCATCTGTCACGTAGGCTCCTCTTAATACACTCTTCTATTTTCCATGTTTTGATGTTTACGTCCTTCCATTTATCAGATCTTAGTTCCATGCACGTCGATGCATATGTGAAAACATTTTCCAGTCCTTGTAGCTGTTGCAAGGATAAATGACAAAGTATTAGCATCAGAAGTGAAGAATAACAAAAATAGTGTCATGAAAAGATGGCGCAGTGGGACTAATTGCTAACCATAGCAGCGAGATCTTTGCGGTGCATTCCACTGCCTAGCGAGTCGAGCACCTGGATACATCTTAATCTGGCATTTATAACTTCTACGTACCAATGAATGTCATCAATGTTTATTGGAATGAATATCTAAAAAAATTGTTCCGTTAGTTTAGGTCCCATATAGAGAAATATTCATCCTCGACTGAACACCCTCTTTCCAGCATGCTGACCACCAACAATCTCCGCATCGATTGCATTATCCTGAAAGGCTCTGATCATGAGTCGTGTTCCATTGCATAGCCCATTATGAGGGTCTAGGTTCCGTAGCAGAATGACCGGCCAATTGACCTTTACCTTCAAGGTATGGGGGGGCAAGCCATTTGGTGTTATCGAGTTTAGAAAGTCAATTGTGTAATTATTCTTCAAGTCATCTTCGATTGAGTCGAAGCTATGGTATACCTTTTCCTCGCCTGGAAACCTGGAGATCATTTTGTCATTGAGGTTATCCACATGCTCGTTCTTGGTTGAAAGAATTGCACGTGTGCTCATGTACTCTCTTGACGTAGCATTGGCATGTAGTGATGGGAAGACATCATGGATGAATTTATTAATTGCTTTCCCATCCTCGGTATAGCTGATCACAATGTCGTCTGGGAGACGCACATAGTCGTCGCCAATAGTATCTTTTGTTCCATTGCCGATCCTTAGGAGGTATTCAGAGAACCAAGGGTCAGCTTGTGCACGCATATTGCGCGTGAGGCGAATCTTACGAATATTCTCCCATATATAGGATCTTAGCAGTGTAGCATCAGTGATCTGAGCTCTTGTCCCTCGTGTCACAACAGGAAGGACCTGTCTGAAATCCCCACCAAAGACGACAACCTTCCCCACAAACGGCAAAGAACATCCCATTATATCCTGAAGTGATCTATCAAGCGTCTCAACTGCTTGACGCTTTGTCATAGCGACTTCGTCCCAAATAATCAAGGGCGCTTGTTTAAGCAGCTCTGCTGTACCACTCTGCTTTGTGAAACCACACATGCTGTAGTCAATGAGCTTGATTGGAATTTTAAACCTGGAGTGTGCGGTCCGACCGCCAGGCATTATTGACGCTGCAATACCTGATGTAGTGGTTGCGATTGCTATTAGGCCCATGTGACGCACCTTCGCAAGCAACACCTTGTATAAATACGTCTTCCCTGTGCCTCCTAGACCATCAACAAAGAATGTCTAACTTTTTTGGTTCATCACATGATCCATTATGTCATTGAAACCAGCTAGCTGTTCAAACAGTCAATTAGATCCAAATGTTCTTGGTCCGCGGTGACTTGTCTTTCCTCGTATACCTCTCTATAATCAGCCTCATAAGAGCCATCTGTCTCAACCAGATCTGGAAGTCCGTAGCTTTTAGTATCCTTACCCATAGATTGCACCAGATCCCTGATATCTCTGAGGACCATCTGCTCAAGTGCCGCCTCATTAGGTTGATCACGGCGATAGTCCTCGGACATCGATGGTAGATGTTTATCCCACAATTTTCTGATTTCTGTTGCCTCACAGAATACCAGTATAGTTGCGAACAACCGCCTAAGAGCATAAGGCATCTGAAATGTGGCTGCCTCCGTCATGCAGTCATCAATGGATGTGTCGTGCTCAATAAGGCCTAATTGCTCACATGCCTTTCTGTAAGAACCACATAGCCGGCCATTCACAGTTTTTAAGTCATCAAAAGAAGTGGCACCTCGGACATGACTTAGGAGCACCTGCAAGTAGTACATCTCTCCTTCAGCCGGGTGTGCATACACCAATCGTCCAATCTGTGATCTCTTATTTTTTTTATCTTCTGCCACTTCTTATCTCCGGCAATCCACCTATAGTGTTCTGGAAACTCTCTATACAACCATTTCCGCGCCTCTGCATATTTATGGTTCATATCAAAGTACTCGGTAAGCATGGATTTAGAAGATGATGGTTTAGCAACAACATCTTCCAGATTATCACCCGCTTTCTAGGCAACAAAATGCATGTTGGGCAGATGAAGCTGGAGCTGCAGAACAGAAGGACTAACACCAAACATGTGAAAACAGAAAATCCTATAAATAGCTTCTGGAGGAGATACATAGCGTGCGTCCCTGTACTGGCGAATTTCATTGATGATTCCCTCGTCATTGATGACCTCCTTCTCGAATGCAAATGATGCTTTATCATGCCCTTTGTAGATGTACTTGAACAAATACTTGACGGCCTTGATGCTTCGAGCATGTTGGGCAGTTGTATCGCATGAGAAGGAATGGGTTGTATGGGACCACCCATCTATTGTCCAATTCTGCTCCTCTGATCTTAACTACATACCCATCCTTCCTTCTTCTGTAGATGGGGTATGAATCCTTTCCCTGCTGTGTGTGGCTGCAAAACTGTCGAGGGTAATGGAAGCGACATTGTCCATCAATCATGCAAGGACAGTTTTTCTTCAACAGACCACAGGGTCCATGCAACATGTGTTTGACGACCAGATCATGTAGAACAGGAAACTTCTCTTTGTCAGGTATCTCTACAGATATCACCCGATCATAGTCATCTGGGGTCTTTAACTTGCTATCTGATTTCATAATAAGAAGGATATGCTCATGCGGGAGACCTCTTTTTTGAAACTCGGTCACATGTACATAAGCTGCGACTGCTCCAAAGTGCTTGCCCTTCGTCAATAAGTTCATCATGTCTCGCTGCTTAGCCTTGTAAACTCTTGCAACCACGTCTGGACGATCTTGTGGCAGCTTCCCAGGTAATAGCTTCTCTGTTATTTCCTCCCAGTACGGGTTGCAAGTCATTGTGATAATATAATCCGGTTTGCCCCAACGTTGGACTATAGCCATAGCATCAAGGAATCTTCTTTGCATGTCTCTGTCACCGCCTGGAAAAGTTCGCGGGAGAATGATTCTCTTGCCAATCCGATCACCACGTGCCTCGCCAGCATCAATGGTGTCAACCAGACCCTACAAAATAAAATAAAATCAGAAATAAGAACAATTCATGCATATTCGTGAAACATTAATAACATCAATTACCTGGTACAGATCAGCTCGTATAGTCTTTTGATTGCTTGGCTTTGAGTACCAGTCAAGCCTCATAGTTTCTATCTTGATGTACATATCAACAGCCCATTGTTGGAAGAGGCGGCCGCCGAACAAGATGATATTAAAGAGCCCCTTCCGTATCTGTAACTTGAAGCAGTAGTACTCCCTGGCGCTAACAAATCTAGTGGATTGCGCTAGGTCTATAGCATCCTGATATGGGTTACCATCGACGTCATCTACATGCTCAAGTGGTTAAAAAAACACAGTTAGTTTGGTTTATGTTTGTCAAATAAATGAAATAAATTTATCAATTATGATCATGCCTGCTGTAGCATGTTCTTCATCGCCTTCTTCATCGCCCGCAGGTAAATCATTACGATGGTCTTCATCTTGGTCAGACAGATCGTTACAATGGCCTTCATCTCGTCGAGTTAAATCACCGCCTTGGTCATCATAAATGATCGTTTTGTATGTCATGTTGTGTAGACATACCATCTGGAGCTGAAATAATGTGACTTTCTAATTATAATGTGATAAATGCGGAAAAACATATATGTTCATAGCAGTCTACGGAAATAATAATAAATAAAAGCGGGTACGTCATACACACCTGCTTGTAAATCAGAATTGCCCACTAAAACTTGAGGTAGCTCAGCATATGGCATCTTACGATTCCAGCCAGTCTCCCCACCCAGAAAAAATAATGGATATGCCAAGAGATCATAGCAGCCATAGTACGCTCTAATATACAGGGGATCACCTCATTTTCCATGCACGACAACACTCCTATCGAAGCAGTTCATCGGATCATTCCCTTCAACCCATATCGCAGCCACTTCCGAAGCTGTCGGTGCATTGTATCTACGTTGATCCAAAGTTATATTTGTGTTTAGCTCAATCCTGTACTCATCTATATTTGAATATGACTCGAAAGTCTTGAAAGTCTGCACATATGGATTGTGCTCGAGTATTCTCAGTATTTTCCGAAGGTGACCTCTGGACCCTATGAGATAATGATTCATCGCTATCATAAATGTATAGCTGCAAATGTCGTGGTCCATTATCGCCAGGTACCAGATCATCCATTTTGTAGTACATAATTCCATGTGCCCGAAATGTATAGTTGTCGGTTCCTGCTGCAGTGCTAACTCGGCGATCTAGTGTAACTCCAAGACTCGTGAATGAGAAGTGCGAGTTGAAATATCTGATATTCTATCTAAAATATTTAGCATCGTCGTCTTCCTGACTTGTCCACAACCTTTTCAATTCATCAGGAACATCCGGAATAAACACATGGACTCTTCCTTTTCTACAGCAAAATGCAGGTCCCTCAAATTGGAACCTAATAGCTCCACAGTGGTCGCAGTCTTTAACCTTTTTTAGAACATGGTGTTTTTTTGGTAGATTTTTATATATGATGCTATCAGCAATAGTATTTACTTGTGCTTCGTTGTTACTGTGTGGTTCTTGTCGATACGATTGATATTCAACACCTAGAAATAATAATTCAGTCCGTCAAATTAAAGTATAATATTAGTAACAAAATAATATTATGCTTAATAAATATACGTACGATGTCCGCTGAATATCCTTGCTTCCTCGTCAATATCACCATCTGGTGGAGTTTGGTTATTCACTTCTGTGTCCAAGCATTCTAGGAACACAAAATTATTAGCTTTGAGGAAAAAAATTATTAGCTTTGAGGAAATAGTAGACACAAAATGTCAGTTGCACGTGTGAATTACCAGGCATGCTCTGATGGATATTAGAGGGTTCAAATAATCCTAGATCTGCTACCAATGTGTCAGTCTGGATATCTTTATCATCATTGTTGTTACTTCCAGTTGCGTTGCTTTGATTGGTACAGTCTCCTTCTGAGCATCGGTAGTAGAAATTATTAATGATAGAAAAAAGAAAGTCTAAAATGCGATTATGAACAAGTTATTAATAAAAAATATACCATTGTTTGATGGAATAAACAACTGGCTTGGACTTGAGCCTACATCGGCAGCATCAATTAGTGAACCACATTTCTGAAGACTACCAGCAGCCAGAGCTTTCCTTTTTAGGTAGTAACTTCTCTTATATTGACGGAGAGCCTCCACTTGTTCATGACTCATAGAGCAGTATCGAGCCCTTTGACGTTTATTTTCCGCCTCCCTAACTTTCATGTGCGTAGGGTCTGTTGTTTCTGCTGTTTCAGGACAATGTTGGCCTGACAACATGCAAAAAGCAAATATATGTAAATTTATGGTTAGACAAAATTTTATAGATAGGACAAAAATAATGGAGATCCACCAGAAGTGTTTACCAGTGTTGCCAATAAGATCGACGAAACTGGAAAGCAAATTTCGTCCATACATCGGAGAACGAAACATATGGTTACTGTCCTTTTGAGAAACATCCATAGGATCCTGAAATATATGGTCATTGCCTATTCCTGAAACATTCATTGGAGTCTGGAGCATATGGTTACTGGTTACTTGTGACACATCCATAGGAACCTGACCCAATTGGTTACTGCACTTTTGAGACACATTCATAGTAGGAGTCTGAAACATTTGGTTACTGCATTGTTGAGACATGTACATAGGAGTCTGAACCAATTGGGAATCGGTTATTTCAGACAATTGATTAGAAGGCTGAACCAATTGGGTTGGCACGTTTGTAACCCGAGGGTTGGCTATGGAAGAATGTAAATGCAACCCTTCAGCAGCAGAGGATTCCATATTAGCCTTTCGTTTATGATAGTATTCACGCCTTTTTTTTTTAGATATGCTTCTTTCTTTTCGACGCTCATATTTGCGTACCGCTCTCTGGCACGCTTATTTGATTGCTCTTGAAGGCTTGACTTACAATTATTAATGGCACTTGGAGCTGCTAAAGAGTTCTGACCTTCAGTTAGATGAAAACGGAAGAACGATTTAGGTTACGATTTTAGCCGGAACTGAGAAATTAAAAATCAGTTATTCTTACTTTGATCGCAGTTTGATGGTGTAGACTGATTGTCGAGAACACGCGAAATTTGTAGACCATCTACGCGGATGAATTGAATATATATAAGATCTAGTAGTAAGCATATGAATAGGAAAGTTTTTTTTCGTTTATACCTTGTATTGAATCAGAACGTCTGTTGAGTACATTTGTTATGTCGCTTAAAGTAGGCCGAGCCATTTGTCCTGTCATAATAAGCTCATGAACAATGTTACATGATATACAGTAGATGCATCAGTAAGCACATGGATAGTAAATCTTCACATTACTATCCATATGCTTCATGTTTGTTTACAGTAAAAGTTTGGCTATTGAAATCTCCATGTGTGTTTACAGTAAATATTTGGGTACTGAAATTTCCATGTCTGTTTACAGTAAGCATATGGATAGTAAAGCTGTTTAAAAATGTTGTTGTCGTCTATACCTTTGGTTGTTTCCGAACGGTGACTGTGTACGGTTGTTGTATCGCCTAAAGCAGGCCGAACCAGTACTCCTGTCAAAATAAGTTCATGAGAAATGTTACATCATTTCCAGTACAAGTATACATAAAATTTCATCATTTCCAGTACAAGTATACATAAAATTTCTGTCAGATATACTGCAAAGATTTTGTATGTCATGCCAAATATTTCATTCTGTTCTGATACCATATGGGTTGTTTATTTCAGAATATTACACATTGGAAGCCACAGATCAACAAAAAGAGTCGATTATGAAATACCTTCAGTTAAAGTGGTGAAATGTGATTGTCTATTTGCAGCACGCCGAGGGTTGGTATCTCCAGGATATATTAACCAGTTTGGATATGTAATACAAATGAGGAAAATGAGGTTGTATTAGGCGTATGAACTGTATTCTTTGGTACGAAACCTGAATTTTCGTTTTGCATCTTGTGCGTGCAGTCGTGGTCTGGACCTGGCGATGCAGTGTTGTCGCGGCAGGGAGGCGTGGAGGATTGGAGGCTCGCGTGGTGGCCGACGGCTGCGTGTGCGGACGATGTCCAGCAGGATGCTGAGGATTGGAGGCTGGCGTGGTGGACGATCTCCTGCAGGATGGCTGCGTGCGTCGACGATGTCCAGCAAGATGCAGAGGATTGGAGGCTGGCGTGGTAGACGGCAGGACGGCAGGACGGCAGGGTGTGGCGTCGGGCCGTCGGGGTATGAGGATCTGCGGCAGACAGACAGAGGCGTGGGAGGATGGCCTGGTGTAGGCTGTTTGAGGTAGGAGATATGCGAAAGTTACTTTTTCCCTTAATTTGTGGCTGAATTTTAGCCTTACGGGTGGGAGAATTGATCTCACGGGGTGGGGAGATGGAACAAATCTGGATTGTTAGATCAATATGCACGGATGGCTGAGATGTATTTTTCTAATGGCACTTCGTGCCTTTATAATTAGTAGAGATTATGAATATTATTCATTTGATCAACCTGTAGAATCCCCCTGATCATGATAATACTTCTGTTCTTTTCAATCTTTGTTTTCTTCATTTTTGTCAATGTGCGAAACCGCAGTCATGTAATCATCGAATTAAGCAGCGCATATTCGTTCCTATTCTATGTCGCGCACCACTTTAGTCTTCATTGTTTCCTTTTTTTGCGAAACACGGTATAATCAAAGACGCTCATACATACGCGCACACCCTCACCCGTATGAATGCACACACGCACACCCTACCCCTATGAGCACCTCCAAAAGACTGCGTTGAAGAATGGATCCAGCGGTTCTTGAGATTGACGAAGTCACCACAGGCGTTTCGCTATCAACGGGAACATCACCTCCCACTGAAGAATATTCTGCTTTATAAAACACCAAAGTGTCAAATCTAGGATTTGAACTCTAGGATGTCACTGCCCCCTAACCATCCAATCACAGATTAGTTCTCAGTCTTCATTGTTTGCTCGGTGGCACTATTTGCTGCTATTTCCTCCATTCTCATCATTCTTCATATTTATTTCTGTTTTAATTTTCTCGCCATCGCCACCTGAAAAATGTGTCAGTTTATTATGCATGTTAGCCCATGTGGCAGCGAGGCTTCGAGCAAATACGATAGTTGGAGGAAAGCTCGGTTCTTGAATTGAAGAAAGAAAATCCACTACGTCGTCGTTGGGGACGCCGATTCGGTCCTGATTGGGTAACCGATCTCCCAGGCTTCACGATGCGCGGCCGAAATGCTGCACGGGGAGCAAGGCTCCGTGTTGGCTGTTCCAATGGCGGCTCCGCTCCACCACCGATGGCCTATGGGGCGCAGTTCATGTAACAATGGCGGATACGATAAACTACATTTTTTTTCGATTAATAAGAAGCATAGCCATAGTCTCTGCATTTAAAGAATGCACACAACTTTGAGTGATGTTTTACACATGGGAGTATATGCTTCTTTTATTTTTAAATATATGTTAGACACATTTTAAAATGTTAAAAAATTGAAACAAAAATTTCGCACGTACATCCTCATGTACTACACGCTCACAAAGTCGTTTCATGAAAAATCGACATGTTATGTGTCGTGTGTAAAAAAGACAAAATTTGGTGCTAAAACAAAGACTTGTCACAAGATAAAATTTATCTTTTTCGCTTAGACTACAAAAAATATTATTTTTTCTTGAAACTTGACGAATACACATATATTATGGAGATGTACATGTAAATTTTTTTGTAAAATTTTTTTAACACTTGGAAATATGTTTTTATGGTAGAGGGATCATACGCACCCGGGAGCCGAATTGAGTTTCTCCACAACTTTTTGCTTTATTAAATTATTCGCAGTGTCTTACAAAGAAAATAGAAAGATCAACTTGAAGCCTCCTTCCAGCGACAACTCGCTATACCTACGATGAAGTGGGTGACCATGAACAAAGCCATACTCCCTGACGATACACCAACGCATATCATCCAAAAAAGCAAAACCCTGTGGGTGTGCACACATCGCAGAGTTCGCAACCGCCATCTATCTCGAATCCATCTCCAAGCGAGATCAACGCATTGACCGTTCCAGGTCTGCCGTCGATGTCACCATAACACCAGACAACTCCACCATCCCGCACGCGTCCAGCAGTCCTCGCCCGTCTTCGATACCCCGCAGCTCCACGCCGCTGAGAATCATCGACGACAACGTGGTAGATGAACACCACTCCACCAAAAACCACCTCCATCCAGCTGCTGCACCAAAACGATGCCCCAAGAGGTAGCACGACGCAGGGAGCGCCGTCATCGTCCGATCCTGGCTGGATCTAGGGTTTCCCCCGGAGCAGCACGAGTGAGTACTTGCGGACTGCGACGACGATGCCTTCAAGAAGGAAGCGGCTTAACGCCGCCATCGCCCGCGAATCGTGACACGGTTTTCACCGACAGCCTCGAGTCCCCAACTCGGCAAGAGGAAACGGAGAGGCCAGCAAAGATGATGCCTACGCAGGGGAACGATGCCAATAGCCGCCGCCATCATCCACCAAGAACAAAGTCAAGGCGCGGTGTTCACCGGTGGCCCCTTCGCCGCTAGCTCGTCATCGACATCTTCATCGCCGGGATAGAGGGATCTCGTGATCCGCCACCCCAGCAACCAGCCGACCTCCTCCGGCGAAGAAGAAGGCTGCCTTCACCGTCGAACCCAAGGCTGCTGCCCCGGGCGACCTCGTAGCGCAGGAGAAGCCCAAGATCATCGCCCCACACCAGCGAGAGGCGGAGGGGATGGCGCTGTCCGCCACCAGCGTGCCGATGACGGGAGGCGGAGAGGCCGCATCACTCCTCTGGCCACCGTCCCCGTACATCCATGGGAGGCGGGAGCGGCGCCGCCGCCCCTCCATCCCTGTCCGACTGCCGCCGCCCAGCCATCCGGGAAGCGGGAGGGCCGCCGCCGCAACATCGTGAGAAGCTCCCTAGCCGTCGTCGCGGCCGCATCACGAGGGAAGGCCGCCGCCGCCGCCACGCCCCGCGGGCTTTTCCGGGCAGCGCCACCGGCAGCGGCGGCGGAAGTCATCTAGGGTTTGGGATCGGGAGGACGGTGCGGGTAAACTGCATGCATGCATGGACCTCCAGGCTCTGGCTGGTTGGCTATTTCGTGAAGTCCGGCCGGCGTGCATCCGGTCAGGATAACTGTTTTCTGTATTGAGTTTCTCGTAAGTTCAGATCTGTGATCATCCTACAAGGCTCCAAGTTCTGATTTGGCGCTGCAAATAAAAATGTGGCGTGTTAATTGGGAGCACGCCACTTTCTTACTTCCTGAAAATAACGCAAACATGAACGAGGTCTTTTACTGTCTGTGACTGCGGAGAATCTCCAGAAAGTCGGGGAAAGCTACAGCTGTGTGGGTGCCGCCAATTTCCGAACGCTGTGAAAATTCTCTCGGCTTTACAGTTGTTTGCAAGGCTCAACAATGACCTTCAAATCGTCGTTTGAGTGTCCCAGCCCCCCAAGCTTTGCTGAAGCGAAAAAGGCAAGGCGTCTCGTTCCTCCACCATCTTTTCAGGTTGGAGCATCCTCGACAGCTGGGATGCAAAATTTTGGGAAGCTCACTCTTCGATCGTGTTTGTTTATTTGGGTATTCAAATGGAAGTGTGCTCGATGCCTACTCTACGACGCCCTCTCGGTGCTTGGCCAGCCCATGGTTTTGTTGGGCACACCACACACGGTTATTGGCTTATTGCCACTTGGCCACACGTACAACGGTAATTTGTTAAGTAAACACTTCGCGGCATTTGTTGTCATGTACAACTCGACCAAGTTAAGTTAGGGCATATCTAGCGGCCCGATCCAAATCAGCAATCTGAACGGTATGTTTCTGCCCGTTTAGGTCGGCCCGCAGACAGAATGTCTCGCGGTCCGGATGGTCCGGACACCGCGCAATCCACTTTGTCCCGTGTTGGCCAAATTATCGTTCATTTCATCTTAGGGCATCTCCAACGGGTCGACGTATTTCAAACGCTCAAATTATCCGCGTGTGACCGTTTGCGTCGGCCTGCGAACGGTCATACGGTATGACCGTTTGCATCAGGGGTATCCCAGCGGTGCGGACGCATGTTTTAGCACTGACACCGTCAAGGTCGGCAATGGCGGTTTAATGTCCCGTCGAGGCCTGCCGCCGGCGATTACCGGTTCCCGCGCTTGCATCAGGGGTATCCCAGCGGTGCGGACGCATGTTTTAGCACTGACACCGTCAAGGTCGGCAATGGCGGTTTAATGTCCCGTCGAGGCCTGCCGCCGGCGATTACCGGTTCCCGCGCGACGACGGTAGTTCCCGCGCATGCCCAACAGATTGGCGCGTTTCGCACGCGTTTCGTGCTCGCGGGAAACTACCTACACGCGAACGCTGTTTCCCGCCCCATCGTGCCTATATATGGTGGACGCCGGCGCGGGTGACGGGCACATTTCAACCTAAACCCTAGCATCCATCCATGGTCGAGCACAACCTTAGCTGGGATCAAGTTTTTCTGATGTGCCGCGAAGTCCACCCGGATGGTCCGGACCTCGCCGAGCTCCGCGCGATGGAGGCATTCGAGGACGAGCAGCTCGCCGCCGACGCCCTTCAGACCAAGCAGCTGGATCGGGAGGCGGCGGAGGCAGAGGTTGTGGAGGCGGCAGGGCGCGCGCTAGAGCGTCAGCGGCGGGCAGCGGCCATGGTGGAACTCCAGACCGAGCTCGCCGAGGCTAGGGCGGAGCTCGCCGAGGTGCAGACGGAGATGGCGGCGGCTAGTGTCGCCCTTGTTGCGGCTCCTCCGTTGCCGGCGGCCCCACCCGCGGACGTCATCATCCACGACATCGCCGACAATGACGAGGACGACCACATCCGCTTTGAGTTCGGCGGCGACCAGCGGGCTCTGCTCGCGTCGTTCGAGAGCCTACCTAGGGACGTCGATCTCGCCTTCAGGCTCGCGCAGCAGAAGAGGAAGCTCGCAGCAATGTGATCTCCATGGGTCGGGTGTACCTATGCTCCGACTAGATTGGGTCGCGCGGTGGGACCGGTGCCGGCCCGCGCGGGTCGAGCAGGACAACCGCGAGCTGGCGGACGCCATCGCCGCCACATATGAAGTGGTGGCGCCATCGTCTAGGGACAGGGCCTGCTACTACGCCAACATGGCGGTGGAGGAGGCGGCGGTGGAGAAGACGGCGAAGAGAGTCCACTGGGACTCCTCTCCGGTCGAGGCCGTGGAACGCCGCAGGCGGCAGGACGAGATGTCCGATCGGCGGCGTGCGCGGCACAAGGAGTGCATCAGGCGGTCGCGCTTCAACGACGGCGCCGGTGCCTCTGGCTGCCAGTAGTAGGCCACGTGAATACGAGTAACCCCGGCCGTGGTAGGCCGCGCGACTACGAGTAACCCAGGCCGTGGTAGGCCGCGCGAGGGAGAGTAGGTACGGCCGTTGTTGTTTTAGGTTAACTCGACTAACCATCTCTATAAAGATGGTCCTTTTGGCCAATCAATAGTAATGAGGAAATATTTTACTTACCTCCTAGTGGGCCCGGGTGCAACCAACGCAGTCACTTGGCGCGAACGCACAGCGTCCGCAGAGAAGCAAACGTGAGACGCCCCACACCACTACCTCCGTCATTGCAAGATGAAGACGATGCTGTTGTGAAGCTCAAGTCCAATGAAGTCAGGATTGAACCTATGACAAGAACTCGTGCGAAGCTACTCAAACAATAGGTGAATTTGTTCCTAAATGATACTTTGATCGATGAGAACTTTATACTGCCTAAGTCATATTACTTATGTATGATCATGTATGAAGAGGGAGCAAGCATCGCACGAGGAGAAGAGGAACAACTGGACGTGACGCTGGACATGGAGCCGGACATGAAGCTGCACATGAAGACATCCCATGGAAGCGCGAGGGAGGAGAGGGAGGCTTACGCGAGGGAAGAAGAAGAAGTCCAGGCCGGCGGCAGGCCCGGTCAGACCAGCCGGCGCGCCCGGTCCCCAGCCCGGTCCAACTGGACGCCACGCCGGGTCCGCCCGGCGCCGACCGGATCCTCCGCTTGTGACATCCGGGAGGGTGTACTGAGCCAAACGACCCGCACCCGGTCACAACCCGGTCCCTGGCTCGGTTGAAATTGGACCACCCGGTCCCAGGCCCGGTCGACCGGCCCCTAGACCGGCCGAGTCCGAGTCTGTCTCGACCAGATCCAATCTGGGTCGATTTTCTATGTATCTTTTCGACTTCTGGTCGTCCTGAACCCCTATATAAGTGCCCAGGACGCCCCCAAATTAGGTTCAGACCATGTTTAAGATAAACCCTAGTTCATAGTTGATTGCTTTGCAACTCTATCGAATTTCTACACCATATTGCATTGATTTGGTGTATACCCTGAAAGTCTTGTGTGATTTGTTGTTGCATTGGGAATTAGACGGTTGAAAATTACCGTTTCGTGGTCGGCGACTACGTGCGCAAGTGTGTGGAGTTGCGGATATCTTGCAGGATTGAGAACTGTTGCATTAGCGACAGGGACCAATCGAGATACTTCGTTTCGTCATACAAGTTATCATCCACTTCATCATCGTGTTATCTCCGATGTGTTCATCCCGTGATCACCATCACCACCGTGCTTACTGAGAAGATCGGGCCACACCTTATCATCTTGGTATCAGTTTTCAGTGTTTCCTCGGTAAGCCATCCACAATCCACCCCATAGTTGAGTTGTGAGTGTTTTCCTATCCAGAAAAAACCATAAAAAGTTAGGGTTAGGGTTTGCCATAGCCTTAGATTGCACTAATTTTGAGTTTTAGTTGCTTTTCGTAGTTGTTTTTGCGTATTTTTTCTTCCATCTAGTACTGTTAAGGTTTGTGTTTCAGCTCTCATCTAGTGTCAGTTTTTGTTACTCCGAGTCCACATAGCGTACAGTATGCTTGTCCCAACCATAGACACATCCTTTCGATATACGTGACTAGGAACTTCCCCAGAAGAGACTAGTTTTACCGCTCGACAGGCTGCTCGTTGGGTTTTGCAATTTCTGTTGGCCGAGTTATCAAGGAGTTGAATCATAAAATCAAAAAAAAAGCAAAAAGAGCTATATAGCTGCGTGTGTTACAAAAATAAAATCCAAAAAGAAACAGTGAAGTGCTAGTAAGATTCAAGTGAACGCCTAGTTTACTTTTCTGCACATGTAGTTGAGCAATCTGGTGCCTGTTTCGTTGATCTTTGCTAGTGTCGCTCGAGTGCATTGCAATCTTTTCATCCATATAGTTGCATTGCCATATTTATCGCCTTGTGTGAGTATCATTGGTTGTCTACGGTCAGCACTAGAGCTTGCTATTGGTGCAAATAGGTAGCCTACCTACAACCCCACATATATCCTGCTTTGTCCTGTGATTGTTCTTATATCCTTGATATTCGCTTCGCTATATCCGTGCACTAGTTGTCACTACAAGTGGTAAGCAACACTAATTCACTTTGGAGCGGTAAGATTTCCTTTTCTTATCAGTTTTGAGTGAGTTGTGAGAGTACCACCATATATATTTTGTTTTAGTGCACAAACCTACTAACCATGTCTTCTAGTGATGAAAAAATTGTTAACCAGAAAAACAAGGATGCCGCTGATGTGATGACATGGAGGGAGTATGAAGCTCTTCGTAATGAGATGCGACGTGAATTCCGCACTCAGGAAGTTTCTACAAGCTGGATGCTACTACTGAGACCATCAACAAAATGCAAGATCAAATGACGGATATTCAGCGCAATATTTTTTCGATAAAGGGCGCTTTATTACTTAAACGATTTTAAGCATTACACCCAGCCTCTGCATAACAAGATGCACACAGCCGTTTATAGGTCCACAAGTTCAAAGATATACTCCTAGAAGGTACATAAAAAAGAAGGTCAATATCCCGACGGCTAAGGTACATGTGCCTCAATCCGCCTAAGATGCTGCCACCCATTTTGGGAAATAAAGTCCTTCGCCGTGTTCTCCAATTGTGTAGACACCTCCGTAAATAGGTTGCGATCCTCCAATCGTTGGAGTGGCGACCATGAACGGAGCAAAGCCGTAACGCGGTATACAACCTGCAAAAGAGAACAATTTTGTCATTAAAAACCTTGTCATTTCTACATAGCCAAAGCGACCATATAACATCTATCGCTCCCACCCTGATAAGTATTTTATACCTAGTATCCACCCCATTAAGCCAATTGCCAAAAATATTTGCAATTCTTCTAGGAGGATATAAGGTAGAACCTATCTGAATGATTGACCATATAGACCTAGCAACTCGACAATAAAATAAAAGGTGTTTTATTGTCTCTTGTTCCTGACAGAAAACACATTTCGTGCAGCCGTGCCAATTGCGTTTGGCAAGGTTATCCTTACTAAGAATCACACCTCAACGAAGATACCATGCAAAGACTTTTGTTTTCAAAGGTATCATCATCTTCCAGATGGATTTATTATTAACTAACGGTTGACTAGGTATAATTAAGGCCTTGTACATGGAACTGACCGTGAATTTACCGTTCTTGGTGAGATTTGTTGGAGATATGCCCAACAGGCAATAATAAAAGTGGTTATTATATATCTTTATGTTTATGATAAATGTTTATATACCATGCTATAATTGTATTAACCGAAACATTGATACATGTGTGTTATGTAAACAACAATGAGTCCCTAGTAAGCCTCTTGTATAACTAGCTTATTGATTAATAGATGATCATAGTTTCATGATCATGAACATTGGATGTTATTAATAACAAGGTTATGTCATTATATGAATGATGTAATGGACACACCCAATTAAGCGTACCATAAGATCACGTCATTAAGTTATTTGCTATAAGCTTTCGATACATAGTTACCTAGTCCTTTCGACCATGAGATCATGTAAATCACTTATACCGGAAAGGTACTTTGATTACATCAAACGCCACTACGTAAATGGGTGGTTATAAAGGTGGGATTAAGTATCCGGAAAGTATGAGTTGAGACATATGGATCAACAGTGGGATTTGTCCATCCCGAGGACGGATAGATATACTCTGGGCCCTCTCGGTGGAATGTCTTCTAATAGCTTGCAAGCATATGAATGGTTCATAAGAGACCACTTACCACGGTACGATTAAAGAGTACTTGTCAGGAGATGAGGTTGAACAAGGTATAGAGATACAGATGATCAAACCTCGGACAAGTAAAATATCGCGTGACAAAGGGAATCAGTATCGTATGTGAATGGTTCATTCGATCACTAAGTCATCGTTGAATATGTGGGAGCCATTATGGATCTCCAGATCCCGCCATTGGTTATTGGTCGGAGAGAGGTCTCAACCATGTCTACATAGTTCGCGAACCGTAGGGTGACACACTTAAGGTTTGATGTCGTATTAGTAGATATTGAATATGGAATGGAGTTCGAAGTTTTGTTCGGAGTCTCGGATGGGATCCAGGACATCACGAGGAGTTCTGGAATGGTCTGGAGAATAAGATTAATATATAGGAAGTCATTTTATAAGTTTGAAAATGATCTGGTGCATTTATGGAAGGTTCTAGAAAAGTCCGGAAGAAATCACTTTGGAAGGCGGAGTCCCGGAGGGACTCCACCAAGCTTGGCCGGCCAACCCCAGGGGGTTGAGTCCCAGGTGGACTCCACCAAAGGGGGTCGGCCACCCCCTCCCAAGGAAAGGTGGGAATCCCACCTTGGGTAGGTTTCATGTCATATGGAAGGTTTTGGTTTGGGTCTTATTCGAAGACTTGTAGACCAACTCTTGGGGGCCCCTCCTCCACCTCTTCTCCCGCATACTCTTAGCGAAGCTCCGCTGGAGATCTCCATCGACACCGCCACCACGCCGTCGTGCTGCCGGGATTCAAGGAGGATCTACTACTTCCGCTGCCCGCTGGAACGGGGAGAAGGACGTCGTCTTCATCAACACCGAACGTGTGACCGAGTACGGATGTGCTGCCCGTTTGTGGCACCGTCAAGATCTTCTACGCGCTTTTGAAAGCGGCAAGTGATCATCTTCTGCAACAACGAGATCTAATCTTGTAGGCTTTGGAAATCTTCAAGGGTTAGTCTCGTTCATCCCCTCGTTGCTACCGTCTTCTAGATTGCATCTTGGCTTGGATTGCATTCTTGCGGTAGGAAATTTTTTGTTTTCTATGCTACGAATCCCTACAGTGGTATCAGAGCCGTGTCTATGCATAGATGGTTGCACGAGTAGAACACAATTGTTTTGTGAGCGTTGATGCTTTGTTGTCTTTAGTTTTAGTACTTTGCATCTTTGTGGCATAGTGGGATGAAGCGGCCCGAGCTAACTTTACATGACCGCATTCATGAGATTTGCTCCACGCTCGACATGCAACTTGTATTGCATAAGTGGCTTTGCGGGTGTCTGTCTCTCCTACTATAGTGAAGATTCAATTTACTCTTCTATTGACAACACTAGTATCACCGTTGTGGTTCATGTTCATAGGTAGATTAGATCTTACTCGAAAACCCTATGACATAGGCATCCCAAATGGGCCTGCCAAAGATAGTACCCGGGGTTTAATGAAGGCCCACTACCCGAAGAATAAGAAGGTTCGAGAGCCCAAGATATATTAAGGAAAGTAGAATTGTAATAGGAAGTGTTCTCTGTAATCTGGCGGGATGAGTTAGAAACCGTCCCGGACTCTGTAACTTGTACAAAACGAAACCCTCGGCTCCACCTTTTATATAAAGGGGGAGTCGAGGGACGAGGAGATCATCGAATCATTGTTCTCAAACCCTGGTTTTCATAATCGTCGAGTACTTTTCGGCTGAAACCTTCGAGATCTACTTGCCCTCTACTTCTAACTAAACCCTAGCCTATAACCCGTAGGCATTGACAAGTTAATCCCTTGTCAATTGGCGCCGTCCGTGGGAATTAGAGGCGTAAGGATCCGATCTCGATGGCACGTTCAAGGTCTTCGACATCGTCAACCGGAAGCAACACTATGGATCGAGGTAAACAGATCGCTGCTGGTCTTGTTGATTTTGTTCCTCACCCACCCTCCCGTTTGGATGCATATGCGTATCTGGCGGAGCCCATGGAGATGATGTTCGGAAGGTTTCACTTTCACGTCGAGAAGGAAGGATCGTATCGTGTCGAAATTCCGATTTCGTCGGGATCGTCGGCGGTCGATTCCGATTTTTCAAGCTATGCATCGTCAACCGAGTCAGAAGAAGAAACTTCGGCAACACATTACGTCAGTACCAGATCAAGAGAGAAACTCGCCAAGATCTTCAGCGACACATCGTTTGAGTCATCTGCGGACTCATATATAAGCGATGGCTCAAGCGATGTCGACAGTTACGACTTCATCAACAAATCCATCACAGTGGGCAAGGTCTTCATCAATCTCAACAATGATGTCACCAAACCCAACATAGATCTGAATACAAAATATCATCAGATTTATGCTATCGAAAACCAAGAGGAAACATCAGAGGCTTTCGACGATTTGGGTAATCCCTATGTCGATCCCTCAGATCTAAGGAGAGGTATGGGCACTAAATATGACGGGCCCACACCACGTGTCAGAGTTCAACTTCCGCAAGCAGCCTGGGATAGAGCCGCAAAAGCTTTAGATGGTTCGGAGCCAATGACGACAACGGCCACGGCTCAAGAACTGCAAGCTTATCAATATAGGCTCGCACGAGCTGCCAGAGAAATAGAAAAACAGACGACTGAGTTGAACAGGGAGAAAGGAGGCAGCCTCGCATCCGAGCAGAGAAGGGCAGATCTAAGTCGACAATCTAGAGTTTCGGGTGATAGCCACGGGAGGCTCGGAACGGAGGAAGATCAAGGTTACAACACATACCCGAAGCAGAAAGAGAGCACTTGATTCAAAACCTCGACATGTCCTTTATGTCGATAGACACAAGAGGAAACATTATCCCTAAGACACCAGAAGCTGGGTATATGGCGACACAGGCTTATATCCTCGCATCTAGGCCACCCCCAGGAGATCCAAGGGAAACATTATACAATATGGCGTTAGCAGGGGTTGGAGCTATGGGAACAGCGTTTGTATCAACACCTCCCGAAGGAGCGGCAAGGCAAAATAGTCCACGACCTGCGGCAGCAACGGCGGCAGTTCCTGAAGGACCAAGCGGAGCAAGAGACACAGGAGCACAAGCAAGGGTCGATAGAGCGAGGCAAAGCAGAAGGGATCATCGGCAATCCCCGGAGCTTAACAACGAAGATATGTGCGGCCTGCCGTGCTTCACAAGGAGAGTACGAAAAACTCGAGTCCCTTCGGGATTTAAGTTGCCTGATCACTTCAAAAAATTCGACGGCTTGCAAGATCCAGAGGATTGGCTAATTGACTACCTCGAGACGGTGAAGTTAACTGGAGGAACTAGGGCAACAGCCATGCAAAGTATTCAGGTGCACCTAAGTGGAGCCGCACGATCTTGGATCAAGAAGCTTCCGCCAGGATCTATCGACAGCTGGGAAAGTTTCGAGGACGTATTCATCAAAAACTTCAGGTCTACGTGCAAAAAACCTGCGTCGTTAGAAGAGCTGAGAGCGTGTCGACAAAAGCCAGATGAGTCAATGAGAAAATACATCCAAAGGTGGAACATCATTAAAAACTCAGCAGAAAACATATCTGACGAGAGAGCAATAGACGCGTTTGTCGCAGGAATTAGGCGTGGAGATTTTGTCGAGGACTTGGGAAGGACCAATCCAAAGACAGTATCCGCGTTGATGGAGATAGCAAATAGATGGGCAGATGGAGAAGACGCTGTCCACAATAAACGACACAGGTCGCCAGAGGAGGACCGTGGTCGAAATTATCAATCAAGGCGACGATTTCCTCGGCAGTATCCGAACTATGACGCCCCAGGGCAAATTTCGGCGAGGATTTCGAGCAAACACAGGAGGAAACAACGAGAGATGATTCTCGGAGAAGCAATGAGCAGCGAGGCGATAATAGGGACGACTCCCGCAACGAGACAAAATAGTGGGCCAAGGTTTCCAAGACCTTTCGTGTCCCCAGAAGAAATGCTGAACGGACCGTGCCGGATGCACTTTTTCCTCGACGACAACGGGAAAAGACAGTCGGGGCACCTGCGAAAAGAGCGTCGAAATTTTCAAGCAATGTTCGGATGTGCGAAAACGCTCACGCTCAAGCAGCACCAGAGAAATCCTCGGGAGCCCAGGAGCGAAGTTCACCTACCGCCACCTCCCGCGATTACAGACGACAATCGGCATCAGCTCAGAATAGCGGCAGCACCTCCACCACCACCTTATGTCGATCCTAACTCAAACGGAGCGGTATCGATGATTCAGAAGGGAAGGCCGTCCAACAGAACTCAAAAAGTAATCTCGAGACAGGTGTTCATGGCAGAGAAAATGCCTCCACCAACAGTTGAGTACCTCAATTGGTTAGGGCAAGACATCGGCTTCACCATAGCGGATCATCCGCAGCAAGTTCCTCGACCGGAGGCGGTCAGCACTTATTCGCCGGCGGTCATTGCGGGATTTGATGTTTCTCGAGTATTTATAGATGGTGGCAGCAGCTTAAACCTTATGTATGCGAGATACATTGAGGAAGATGAACATATCCTTAGCAAACTTGAAGCCAACGGACACAAGGTTCCACGGCATCACACCGGAGAAACCAAGTTACCCATTGGGGAAGATCAACCTCGACGTTCGGTTTGGAACCGAGAAAATTATAGAATCGAGAAACTGGAGTTTGAAGTCGTGGATTTCCCATCGCGAGTACCACGCTTTGTTGGGACGACCAGCATATGCTAGATTTATGGCAGTACCACACTATACATACCTGTTGTGGAGATTGCCCGGACCCAAGGGACCAATCACGATCAAAGGGAGTTTCGCCTTAGCCGATAAGTGCGACAAGGATTTCCATCGGTTATCGAAACTTTCGGGATGTAAGCTGAGTATTTGGCGTCGAAAAGTATGACTGATTACGACGTACTTGCCAGACGTTGGAAGGCCAAATAAAGAATCAAGTTTCAATACAGAGAAAAATTCTAAGGAGGTGCAGATTCACCCGACAGACTCGAAAAAAGACGACATCCATTGCAAACAACATGGATATCGCATAGGAAAGCGCGCTCGTCGAGTTCCTCCGTGAGAACCGGGAAATCTTCGCATGGTGTCCAGCTGACATGTCGAGTACCCGAGGAACTTGCCGAGCACCACCTAAACTTGGATCCATTAGCGAGACCAATCAAACAACCTTTGCGGCGTTTTCGGAACCAAACCGCAAAGCTATGCTGTCAGAAATCAATCGACTACAAGAAGCTGGTTTTATCAAAGAGATATTCACAGAAGCCACATGGGTAGCAAATCCTGTGATGGTGCCAAAGAAAAACACTAAGGTCCTTCGCATGTGCGTCGACTTTACATGTCTAAATAAACATTGTCCAAAGGATCACTTTCCCCTCCCAAGGATCGATCAAATTATCGACTCCACGGCTGGATGCGAACGTCTTTCCTTCCTGGACGCGTATTCTGGTTATAACCAGATCAGACTGAAAGAAGAAGATGAAGTAAAGACCGCGTTTATCACACCTTACGGCGTGTTTTGCTACAGAACAATGCCCTTTGGTCTGAAAAATGCGGGAGCAACATACCGAGAGGATGATGCAGAAGTGTTTGGCGACACAGATTGGAAAAAATGTGCAAGTATATATCGACGATGTCGTCATAACATCAAAAAAGGGGACAACATTGATCGAGGATCTCAAGGAAACTTTCGACAACCTCAACAAATTTTGTCTGAAGTTGAACCCAACGAAGTGTTCCTTTGGCGTCCCAGCAGGAGAACTCCTGGATTTCTAGTCTCAGCGAGAGGGATGAAGCGAATCCCGATAAAATACAAGCTATCGTAACAATGAGAAAGCCAACAAAGTTGAAAGAGATACAACAGCTAACTGGGCGAGTCGCAGCTTTGAGCAGATTCGTCGCCAGGCTGGGAGAAAAAGCGTTACCATTTTACGCTCTGATAAAGCAAGGAGACAAATTCCAGTGGAACGAGGAGGCTGACAAAGCTTTCGAGGATTTGAAGCGCAAAATCTCGACACCACCAATTTTGGTGGCGCCGAGGGACAAGGAACCTCTCCTGCTATATATCGCAGCCACGCCCCAAGTGGTGAGCACGGTGCTAGTTGTCGAAAGAGAAGAAGAAGGAAAACTCCACGGAGTACAGAGGCTAGTATACTTCGTCAGCGAAGTTTTATCGCCATCAAAACAAAGGTACCCTCAGTACCAAAAGCTAGCATATGGAGTATTCACAACAGCACGAAAATTGCGCCACTATTTTTCGGCACATCCGATCATAGTGGTGAATGATGCTCCTTTGTCAAACATACTGAACAATCCAGAAGCTACGGGTCGTGTCTCCCTTTGGAGAATAGAACTTTCCCCTCGGGACAGCACGTATGAAAAAAGAAAAGCAATCAAGTCGCAAGTTCTGCCGGACTTCATCGCAGAGTGGATGGAGCTGCAGAACACAGGACCCCCAGACTTGTCGAGAACCTGGTCCATGAATTTTGACGGATCCAAAAGAGTAGAAGGGGCTGGCGCAGGAGTAGTACTCATATCACCTCAAGGCGACAAATTGAAGTATATCCTTCGGATGACATTCCCTAACGCATCTAACAATGAAGCAGAATATGAAGCCCTCATACACGGAATGAAGATGGCGAAAGCATGCAGCGCAACTCGACTAAAAATCTTTGGCGACTCACAATTGGTGGCCCAGCAAGTTATGAACCAATGTGATGCAGTCAATGATAGCATGGTAGCATACAAAGAGGTGTACAATGAACTCGAGAAGCTATTCGATGGATGCGAGGTAAACCACATCAGTAGATTGAGCAACGATGAAGCCGACGTCCTCGCAAACATCGGGTCGCAGTGCCTCCCAGTCCCACCAGGAGTGTTTTGGGAAGAAATATCGGAGAGATCTACAAAGCCAAAAAAGGTGCAGAGAAAAGAAAAAACTTCGATACCCCTCGCAGAAACCACGGAGGATGAAGATGAACAAGAGCTTGTGATGATGGTACAGGTTCCTTGGATGCAAGCATATATATCATACATCCTCGGGAAAGAAATACCCGACGATCCAGTTGAAGCAAGGCGAGTAATTCGACGGTCTAAAGCTTTCACGGTGATCAAAGGAGAACTGTACAAGCGAAGTATTTCAGGTGTCCTGCAAAGGTGTGTAACACCCGAAGAAGGAAGAGTAATTCTGAAGGATGTGCACGAAGGAATATGCGGCCACCACGCGAGTAGTCGAGCCATCGCAGCCAAGGTTTTTCGGGCAGGATTCTACTGGTTGACAGCAATCGAGGACGCCAAAGAAATAGTAAGGACTTGCGATGCGTGTCAAAGGTTCGCCGCAAAACCTCACTCTCCAGCAGCAGAACTAGCACCAATACCTTTGTCGTGGCCCTTTGCACAATGGGGACTCGATATGGTGGGCAAGTTACACAAATCATGGCCAGGAGGGAAGGAATACATGCTAGTAGCTGTCGACAAATTTACAAAGTGGATAGAAGCGAAGCCGATAAACTCGCCGGACGGAGCATCCGCAGTAAAATTCATAAAAGGCCTCGTCTTCAGATTTGGAGTGCCCCACAGCATCGTTACAGACAATGGCAGTAACTTCACATCCAATGAATTCAAAGATTATTGCAAGGAAGTGGGCAACAAGTTGCACTTTGCGTCAGTTGCACATCCTCAAACCAATGGGCAAGTCGAGAAAGCCATTGGCATCATCTGCAACGGCATCAAGAAATGCCTGTTGGGACCACTAGAAAAAGCTCGACATACCTGGCCTGAAGAACTACCAAGTGTGTTGTGGAGCATCCGAACAACACCAAATACAGCGACACAAGAAACCCCGTTTTTTCTAGTCCATGGCGCGGAGGCGAGTACTACCAATAGAAATAGAGCACGACTCCCCGAGAGTCACAGCGTATAATGAAGAAGCTTCAAGGACAGCATTGGAAGACGACGTAGACGCACTCGACGAAGCTCGAGACGAAGTATTATCGAGGGTCACCAAATATCAGCAGGACTTGAAGAATTATCACAGTCGACGCCTGCGGCCAAGATCCTTTCAAGTGGGAGACTTAGTTCTTCGGCTCACGCAAAAAAGTCATGAAAAACTCGAGTCACCATGGCTTGGTCCCTATATCGTCACGGAAGTAATCGGAGGAGGAGCATACAGGATAAAGGACAAGAAGACGAGGGTGGAGGAGCAAAACCCTCGGAACATGGCGCAACTCAGGCGGTTCTACGCCTAGTGCTAAAATATAGTCCTTGTAAAACTTCAATGTACTGAAACGCCCACGAGTTTTCAGACGCACTCTTTTCCTTTTTCGGGGCACCGAGTGGGGCCGGGAAAGGTTTTTAATGAGGCGGGCTCGTGGTGCTGCAATATAATAAAGATAGTGGAGATATACTTCTTATTTTTCGACACGCTCGGGAGCTCAACGCCTAAGTCTCAAAATACATACAATATAGATTCACTGAAATATTTCGCCTTGGTACATTAATACCTCGCCAAATATAAAAATCGGAAGACAGCAATCATAAATATAGCGTCCTCGTCAAAATCTTAAGCGCTTTGGTCTAAGAACCTCGCAATAAAAATATAGAACGTCGACAGTACTCGAAGATTGGCAATCCTTCAAGGAAAGAACAAAGATGTCTTATTACGACAGAAAGATAAACCTTCAAGATGGAAAAAATAGTATAACCTCTGCCAAAATAGGCTCGGGGGCTTCAACAATATAAAGGATTTCGGCAACATACAATAAATTTCTTCGGACATACAAAAGAAATCAAAAAAAAAGAGTGAGATATAAGGTTTTCAATATAGTACAAATCAGTTAAATCCCAAGATACTATCTACGGACAAGCCTCTGGTTGTTTTATGTTCTGCATAAGAACCCTTGATAAAGAACTCCGAGTCCATCCGAAGAAGCTCATCTATCATTGATTCGGCCACAGGAGCTACCATATTATCGATTGAATCAATATCATTCTTCCGCCGCGTTTTCTTGGCCAGACAATTAGCAACAATCTTCGTCAGGTCTAACTTTGGATAACAGATGTTTATCATTATCATGGCAAATCTCGCTCCAGCAGAGAGTTGAGCACGCACAAAGTTATGAATGCGGGGAGCATCTCTGAATATCTCTAATAATTCAGGAAGAGTCTTGGGAACCTCGTTTCGAGGAAATAAATTCCTATAGACAAGGGTTAACGTCGTCGTGCAAAAACTGAGAAATTCGCGCACTTGGCAAGCACGGTCTTGGAACCTAACAATTTGTTGGGTTCGTTCAGGAGTGGCCCAGAACAAACAGTCATGGTTAAGGGAGAGATTGACAAGACGATTTGTTCTCTCGTTTACTCTTTGATCTTCGGCAGCAGCATCAAGAACCGAGCCTATTAAGCACCAAGGCAAAAAAAAATTTGAAGGAAGGAACAGCAAAATAAAGAGAAGGCATCATGAGATCGCAAAAACGTACCCAACATATCTGTGCTAGCCTCCAGCATCAGCTCGAGCATACTATTTTCTCGGGTCCTGGCTCCCTTTGCTTCTAATACAGCGAGCATCCTTAGCAGCCGTAGCTTCTTTGGCTTGATGAAGAGCAAGTTTTTCTCGTTCAGATGCTTTCCGAGATTGTTCCATCATGGCCAAAGTTTGTTTCTTCATAGATTGAAGTTGTTGTCGAAGTTCTTGCAAATCTTCCGACAAATGTCTGCTTGACGAACTTTCGAGGGGATTATGGTCGACTAGTACTTTCTTCGAGAAGGAAGATGCAGGTGAAGCAGCGGCAGAGCAAGGAGTGGTCGAGTAATTATCAAATATTAACTGGAAAAGAGAGCCCCAGGATCAATGATAAGAACGAAGAGGAATTTCATTACTTTCTAGAAAATTTACACGGACATTACAAAAGAAGTTTTACAGAGGGACTAGCAGAATAACTGTCGCCAAGGCTAAAATGGCGACAAGAGCAAAAGAAACAGAGAAAGAAAAAACAAGGAGGCATGCAACTAGACCTCCGGCCTCGATGAGCTTGGAGTCGAAGCTGGCTTGATCCCGAGATACGTCAAGATCCTCTTCGTGTTGGGCTTGGCCGCCTTAATCAGCGACTTCCATCTCGACTGCTCTATCTGATCGGTGTCGCCAACTTTCATCCAATCAAGAGTCTGTTGGCTGTCAGCAACCAGGGCAACAGTGTTTTCGACAGCAACCTTCATATTTTCATGACGCATCTTCAGTCCAAGGTCCTCTGATGAATTGAAAATCTTGGCAAGGGCAAGGAAAGTCGAAGGTTCCTCTTTCTTCGGGAAGAAGTAGGGGAACAACGCCGACAAACCTGCACTAGCATTTGCCACACCTTCACGAATTTCGCGTCCATGAAACTCCAGAGAAGAAAGTGCGTCAAGGAGAGGGTCATTGCTGGGATTCTCCAGATCAAAATCTTGGTTTGTTTGGGCTGCCACACGAGACAAAAACATTAGTCACAAACCAAGAAACAGGAAGGACAATAAAAATAGAAGTGATCGATAATATTACTCAGAGTACGTCGACTTTGCGACTTCAGACGCTTGAGGATCCCTTGCTCACGAGCAGCTTGTGCAGCTTTCTGCTCATCTAAAGCAGATTCAGCATCTTTAAGCCTTTTCTGCAGTTCCTCGACACTAGCAGCCTTTGCTTTGGCATCATCAGCCTCGGCTTTAGCTTCGCTAGCAACAAGTTCGGCTTTCTCGCGAGCCGCCTCACTTTGCTCCAGTTTATGAGCAAGTGCGTCGGCACGCTTATTGGCCTCTGCAAGTTTCTCTATCGAGATAAAAAAGGGGGAGGAAAGATCAAAAAATCGCGACAAGCAACAGGAGCAAAAGCCAGGGAGAACGGCAAATATAAAGGTTGTTACCTTCGGTTCTGCTGGCATACTCGCGGTACCCAATAAATTGGGACCCGATGCGGATAAGATCTTTGATCATGGGCTGTCAAAGAAGAAGAACGCAAGAGAAAACATTGGCATTAAAAAAAGTGAGGGCCTAAAATTGCAAAATAGAGGAAATATAGATGTCGACAAACTTACATCATCCAAGAGCTGGGACGAAGAGCTGCTCAATTGAGGGGGAGGCTCAATGATCATTTCAACCCTTGCCCTTTTTGGTGAAGGGACAAGGGGGCTCGAAGGAGGAATAGATGTGCCAACATCTTGTTGAGGAGGCGACGATTCTTCTCCTTCAACGGGTTTCTCCGAAATAACTAAAGTATGTGACGTGCTCGTCCGAGGAGCCACGTCACGAGTTGGTACTTCTTCCTCGTCATCACTGCGAGTAAGGATCAATAGCATAAAAAGCAAGTCAAGAAAAAACTTCGACTACAGAAATAAGGGGAAATCAAGGCGACTTACGAACTGACGAGGGATGCAATATAAGGATCATAAGCTGCCTTCGGATGAGAAGGAACAACTTCTTCAGCTTTGGATATGCCGGAATCTTCGGCATTACCCTTCTTCCTTTTCCTTTGTGGAGAAACGGCGGGAGGAGGAGATTGGACCGACGTAGTGTCCTCGGAAGATCCCGCGGATTTTCGAGAATCCACGGGATCATTCACAAAAGATGGAGCTTCTTCATTGTCGTCAGTGACAATGCCCCTTTCTTCGACTTCTCCATCCTCAGGAAGAGGAGGAAGGGAAGCCATAGTAGGATGATTCTGCAGAAAAATAGCGGTAAAAGGAAAATTAGAGAGATGTCAATACAATGAGATGCAGGGAAAGTTCGGAACAAGATAAAAATTCGAGAAGACAAAATACCTCGGGGAGAGGATTGGCGGAGCTGTATGGTTCCACGCGACAAGAGGAAGGAATAGAATCCTTCTTGTTTAGTGAGGTAATTCTTCGAACTAACTTCTCCAAGTCCTTCAAAGAAAGATCATTGTAGAGTCTATTGGCGTCATTTTCACCAGAATACGTCCAAAGGGGATTTTTGCGAGCCTGAAGAGGCTGCACTCTAATCCTAAGAAAATAAGCAGTGATTTGAACACCATAAAGTTCTTTGCCCCGGGTATTTTGAAGATGACGAATGCGAGACATAAGAGCTTATGTCGCCTTTTTCTCTTCGTCGGAAGCTTCAGCATCCCAGGAGTGGCGGCGTTGAATTTTTGCGTTTCCGTCGAAAGGAACTATGTTGTGCTCCACGGAATTGGCACTTTCTTCGTGTATATAAAGCCACCTTTTGCGCCATCCTTGGACAGAGTCAGGAAATTTAACGTCGAAGTAATCAACGTTGGTTCGGACACAGATAACAACGCCGCCTATGTTGTAGGTGGCGTTGTGAGCGCCATTACGGCGGAGACAGAAAATGTGTTTCCAAAGAGCCCAATTAGGAGGGACTCCAAGGAAGCATTCGCAAAGCGTGATAAAAATAGAAATGTGGAGGATCGAATTGGGAGTCAACTGGTGTAGTTGAATCCCATAAACAAAAAGAAGGCCGCGGAGGAAATCATGAATTGGGGCGGAAAGGCCGCGGATGAGGTGATCAACGAAACTAACCCGATACTCCATTGGAGGAATTGGGTAGCTTTCTTCGCTGGGAAAGCGGATGGCGTCTTCCTTCTTCATCAGGCCAAGCCTCTTCAGCATATTGACATCTTGGTTGGAGATTTTAGATCTCTCCCACTCAAGATCCTCAGCAGCCATCGTCGATTACGGAGTCTTTGTGGCGAGTGAGTCGCGTGCGCGGTGGCATCAATGGCACTGGGAAAAGCAGAGCTTGTGCGTGCGGAAGATCAAACAGAGTTGGGCGCAAGGGAAATTTTTGCGAGAGGGAACAGATGTGCGGCGCAAGCGAAGGACTGGACCGAGGTTGAAGAAAGGTTTATATAGGGTTCGGACGAAACAGTGCACCGTTGGATGAAGAAATCGTATGGTGAAAAAAGGATCTTGTAGATACAAGGGTAAAAAGGTATTTTTACTGGGATGGAATGGAACAGGCGTTACTGTACGTGCGCCAGGAAAAGCGGAGGACGTGTGTCCCCCACTTGCACGACGTGTCAACGTGGTGGGAATAATGGACCCACAAGGCAGAGAAATCTCGACTATTAATAGAGCTGAAGAAAATTTGACAGAGGAAAGTATGTCGACAAGGAAAATAAATGGAGAATGGCGACAGGAGAAGTTATTTGAATACTTCGGGAGCCTTTGGTCAGAAACAAGTTTTTGCCCAAATGCTCGGGGGCTACTTCGATAAAAGTAAAATTTCGACTATGGCAAATATAGAAATTGTGGGAGCCTACAACCAAGCACAAGTTCTTGGCCGTAGCCTCGGGGGCTACTCCCATCGGGAGCGCTGTTCGCGCACCCGAGAGAAAAAAAAGAAAGAAGAAGAAAGAAAAGAGAGAATATCGGAAATAATGGCAATATAGCGACAAGATGGACTAAAATGTTGAGCCTACAACCAAGCACAAGTTCTTGGCTGTAGCCTCGGGGGCTACTCCCATCGGGAACGCTGTTCGCGTGCCCGATAAAATTTAAAAAGGAAGAAGAAAGAAAGATGGAAAAGCAAGAGAGTATATTTCGAGTTATAATTAACTCTACATATACTCCCATCGGGAGAATAATATAAGTCATATTTGACTCGATAAAATGTGCCATTCCAACAGCCGGAAAAGCACTCGACAATATATTCTCAGAACGCCAAAGTTGCGATCAATTTCCGAATGCCGCAAATTTGCGAAGGTAAGACCCCAGATCCATTCTGCTGGGCGTGGCATCGCCGAAGACTGCGCTCTGCTACTTTTATCCGTATCAACATATACGAAGAAAAATCCTAACGGACGCGTTAGGTACCCGATAAATTTAACTGGGACTCGACAGAATGGTAAGACCTTAAGCGGCACCTGTCGGAGTTTACACCAGTATCCCGAGATCATGTCCGGGGACGTGATCTTGAAGTAGGTTTTTGCGGATTGCCACTAGAGCAGTTAACTAGTACCTGATCCGTCGGATGAACTAGCCCCAACTACCGGTATCCCTGTACAATATAGAAATTTATATGAAGAAATATAGAACAGTTTAAGTTGTCAAATAAAAATAAACAGTGGAGATTTTCCCTGATTCTACGATTCAAGCAAAATCTCGGGGGCTACTGACATAGGCATCCCAAATGGGCCTGCCAAAGATAGTACCGGGGTTTAATGAAGGCCCACTACCCGAAGAATAAGAAGGTTCGAGAGCCCAAGATATATTGAGGAAAGTAGAATTGTAATAGGAAGTGTTGTCCGTAATCCGGCGGGATGAGTTAGAAACCGTCCCGGACTACGTAACTTGTACAAAACGAAACCCTCGGCTCCACCTCTTATATAAAGGGGGAGTCGAGGGACGAGGAGATCATCGAATCATTGTTCTCAAACCCTAGTTTTCATAATCGTCGAGTACTTTTCGGCTGAAACCTTCGAGATCTACTTGCCCTCTACTTCTAACTAAACCCTAGCCTATAATCCGTAGGCATTGACAAGTTAATCCCTTGTCACCCTAAACCACGTAAAATATGCAAACCAAATTAGAGACGTCTAACTTGTTTTTGCAGGGTTTGGTGATGTGATATGGCCATAATGTGATGATGAATATGTATGAGATGATCATTATTGTATTGTGGCAACCGGCAGGAGCCTTCTGGTTGTCTTTAAATTTCATGTTGAGTAGTATTTCAAAGAAGTTGTAATAGTTGCTACATGGGAGAACAATCATGAAGACGGCGCCATTGACTTTGATGCTACACCGACGATGATGGAGATCATGCCCGTTGATGATGGAGATCATGTTCGTGCTTTGGAGATGAAGATCAAAGGCGCAAAGACAAAGGGGCCATATCATATCACATATGAACTGCATGTGATGTTAATGCATCTTATTTTGCTTAGATCGCGATGGTAGCATTATAAGATGATCCCTCTCACTAAAATATCAAGATAATTAAGTGTTCATCCTTAGTAGCACCGTTACCAATACTTGTCGTTTCGAAACATCTCGTGATGATCGGGTATGATAGATTCAACAAGTGTATACAACGGGTGCAAGCCAGTTTTGCACACGCGGATACTAAGGTTACCTTGACGAGACTAGCATGTACAGACATGGTCTCGGAACACGTGATACCGAAAGGTAGAGCATGAATCATATGATTGATATGATTAACACTTTGAGTGTTCGCCATTGAAGTTACATCTTGTCTCGTGATGATCGGACTTGGTGTGGTGGATTTGGTTCGTGTGATCACTAAGACAATTCGAGGGATATTGTTTTGAGTGGGAGTTCACCTAGTTTTTAAGTTTGTTAAATTAAAATTTGAATTCAATTTGTTATAAACTTAGTCTAAACTATTGCAAATACATGTTGTAGATTATGGCGTCCCCAATCAATTTTAACCAGTTCCTAGAGAAAGAAAAGCTTAAGAGCAATGGTAGCAACTTCACCAACTGGTTTCGTCGTGTGAGGATTTTCCTCGCTGGTGGAAACCTGCAATATGTGCTTGATGCACCGCTAGGTGACCCTCCTGCAGAAACTGAAACCGATGAAGTAAAGAATGTTTACGCAACTCGGAATACTCGGTACTCTCAAGTTCAGTGTGCCATCCTATGCAGTCTGAAAGCCGATCTTCAAAAACGTTTTGAGCACCACGATCCTCATGAGTTGGTCAATGAGATGAAAGCTATCTTTGAAACTCATGCGGCCGTGGAATGCTATGAAGCATCGAAACACTTCTTCAGCTGCATGATGGAAGAAGGCAGCTCCGTTAGTGAGCACATGCTCGCCATGATCGGGCATGCGATGAAACTCAGTGACTTGGGAATAGTGATTCCTAACAGACTGGGGATTAATCGTGTCCTTCAATCACTTCCACCTAGTTATAAGAACTTTGTGATGAACTACAATATGCAGAACATGAACAAAGAGTTATCTGAACTCTTCGCCATCCTGAAATCTGCTGAGATTGAGATCAAGAAAGAGCACCAAGTGTTGATGGTCAACAAGACCACCAGTTTCAAGAAACAGGGCAAGTCTAAAAGAAAATTCAAGAAGGGTGGCAAGAAAGCTGCCACGCCTCCTGTGAAACCTAAGAATGACCCTAAGCCTGATGCTGAGTGTTATTACTGTAAGGAGAAGGGACACTGGAAGCGTAATTGCTCCAAGTATTTGGCTGATCTGAAGAGCGGCCTTGTCAAGAAGAAGAAAGAAGGTATATTTGATATACATGTTATAGATGTTTATCTACTGGGTCTCGTACTAGTACCTGGGTATTTGATACTGATTGGGTTGCTCATATTTGTAACTCGAAACAGTAACTAAGGAATAAACGAAGACTATTGAAGGATGAAGTGACGATGCGCATTGGAAATGGGTCCAAGGTCAATGTGATCGATGTCGGCACACTCCCTCTACATCTACCTTCGGGATTAGTTTTAAACCTCAATAATTGTTATTTTGTACCCGCGTTGAGCATGAACATTATATCTCGATCTTGTTTAATGCAAAACGGTTATTCATTCAAGTCTGAGAATAATGGTTGTTCTATTTTTATGAATAATATCTTTTATGGTCGAGCACCTGAGAAGAATGGGTTATTTCTATTAGATCTCGATAGTAGTGATACACATATTCATAACGTTGATGCTAAACGAATTAAATTGAATGATAATTCTACTTATATGTGGCACTGTCGTCTTGGTCATATTGGAGTGAAACGCATGAAGAAACTCCATACTGATGGATTACTTGAATGACTTGACTTTGAGTCACTTGATAGATGCGAAGCATGTCTAATGGGAAAAATGACTAAGACTACATTCTCTGGTATTATGGAGCGAGCTACAGACTTATTGGAAATCATACATAGCGATGTGTGCGGACCAATGAGTGTAGCCTCGCGCGGTGGATAACGTTATGTTCTAACCTTTGATGGCGTGTATTTCACACGTTCGTTGGGCAACCCCAAGAGGAAGGTATGATGCGCACAGCAGCAAGTTTTCCCTCAGAAAGAAACCAAGGTTTATCGAACCAGGAGGAGCCAAGAAGCACGTTGAAGGTTGATGGCGGCGGGATGTAGTGCGGCGCAACACCAGGGATTCCGGCGCCAACGTGGAACTCGCACAACACAACCAAAGTACTTTGCCCCAACGAAACAGATGAGGTTGTCAATCTCACCGGCTTGTCTGTAACAAAGGATTAACCGTATTGTGTGGAAGATGATTGTTTGCAAGAAAACAGTAAAGAACAAGTATTGCGGCAGATTTGTATTTCAGTATTAAAGAATGGACCGGGGTCCACAGTTCACTAGAGGTGTCTCTCCCATAAGATAAAAGCATGTTGGGTGAACAAATTACGATCGGGCAATTGACAAATAGAGAGGGCATAACAATGCACATACATGTCATGATAAGTATAGTGAGATTTAATTGGGCATTACGACAAACTACATAGACCGCCATCCAACTGCATCTATACCTAAAAAGTCCACCTTCAGGTTATCATCCGAACCCCTTCCAGGTATTAAGTTGCAAAGCAACGAGACAATTGCATTAAGTATGGTGCGTAATGTAATCAACAACTACATCCTCGGACATAGCGCCAATGTTTTATCCCTAGTGGCAACAGCACAACACAACCTTAGAACTTTCGTCACCTGTCCCGGGTGTCAATGCGAGCATGAACCCACTATCGAGCATAAATACTCCCTCTTGGAGTTAAAAGCAAAAACTTGGCCAGAGCCTCTACTAGTAACGGAGAGCATGCAAGATCATAAACAACACATATGTAATAACTTGATAATTAACATAACATGGTATTCTCTATCCATCGGATCCCGACAAACACAACATAGAGTATTACAGATAGATGATCTTGATCATGTTAGGCAGCTCACAAGATCCAACAATGAAGCACAATGAGGAGAAGACAACCATCTAGCTACTGCTATGGACCCATAGTCCAGGGGTGAACTACTCACTCATCACTCCGGAGGCGACCATGGCGGTGTAGAGTCCTCCGGGAGATGAATCCCCTCTCCGGCAGGGTGCCGGAGGAGATCTCCAGAATCCCCCGAGATGGGATCGGCAGCGGCGGCATCTCTGGAAGGTTTTTCGTATCGTGGTTTTTCGCCTCAGGGTTTTCGCGACGGAGGCTTTAAGTAGGCGGAAGGGCAGAGTCGGGGGGCTGACGAGGGGCCCACACCACAGGGCGGCGTGGGCCCCCCCTTGGCCGCGCCGCCATGTGGTGTCGCCACCTCGTGGCCCCACTTCGTATGCTCTTCGGTCTTCTGGAAGGTTCGTGGCAAAATAGGACCCTGGGACTTGATTTCGTCCAATTCCGAGAATATTTCGTTACTAGGATTTCGAAACCAAAAACAGCGAGAAAACAACAAGCGGCACTTCGGCATCTTGTTAATAGGTTAGTTCCAGAAAATGCACGAATATGACATAAAGTGTGCATAAAACATGTAGGTATCATCAATAATATGGCATAGAACATAAGAAATTATCGATACGTCGGAGACGTATCAACCTTCACAGATGATCTGAGTAGATATGGGTATATCTATTTCATGAAACATAAATCCGAAACTTTCGAGAAGTTTAAGGAATTCCAAAGTGAAGTAGAAAATCAACGTAACAAGAAGATTAAATTTCTACGATCTGATCGCGGAGGTGAATATCTGAGTTATGAGTTTAGCATGCATTTAAAGAAATGCGGAATACTTTCACAATTGACACCGCTGGGAACACCACAACGAAACGGTGTGTCCGATCGTCGTAATCAAACTCTCTTAGATATGGTTCGTTCTATGATGTCTCTTACTGATTTGCCGTTATCATTTTGGAGTTATGCATTAGAGACAGCTGCATTCACTTTAAATAGGGCACCATCTAAATCCGTTGAAACGACACCGTATGAATTATGGTTTAATAAGAAACCTAAGATGTCGTTCCTTAAAGTTTGGGGTTGCAAAGCCTATGTAAAAAGTTACAACCGGACAAGCTAGAACCCAAAGCGGAGAAATGCGTCTTCATAGGATACCCTAAGGAAACTATAGGGTACACTTTCTATCACAGATCCGAAGGCAAAATCTTTGTTGCTAAGAACGGAACCTCTCTTGAGAAAGATTTTCTCATTAAAGAAGTGACTGGAAGAAAAGTAGAACTCGACGAGATTACTGAATCTTCTCTCGTTGATCAGAGTAGCGCAGTACCGGAAGTTGTTCCTGTGCCGCCTGCACCGGTAACAGAGGAAGCTAATGATAATGATCATGAAACTTCGAGCGAGATAGCTACTGAAGCTCGCAGATCGACAAGGGAACGTGCCACTCCTGATTGGTATGATCCTTGTCTAAATGTCATGATTGTGGACAACAATGATGAAGACCCTGCGACGTATGAAGAAGGAATGATGAGCCCAGATTCCAACAAATGGCAAGAAGCCATGAAATCCGAAATGGGATCCATGTATGATAACAAAGTGTGGACTTTGGTAGACTTACCTGATAGCCGCAAGGCTGTCGAGAATAAATGGATCTTCAAAAGAAAAACAGATGCTGATGCTAATATTACTGTCTATATGTTATCACCAGAATTTGACCAAGTCAGAGGTGGGCCGCGATCAAGATGGGCTTGAAGATTATATTTAGGAGAAATACGTGAATCGGCCTTTTATATCAAGTTGGGCTTAATTGCCCGTGTATCTGTAACATATTAGATCGCATCTTAGTTTAGAAGTTAGAGTTTTACCCGTGCACGGTTAGTGCACGCCCGCGTTAGAAAGTCCCCTGGACTATAAATATGTATCTAGGGTTTATGGAATAAACAACAACCAACGTTCACCCCAAACAAATCTCGACGCATCGCCAACTCCTCCGTCTCGAGGGTTTCTACCGGTAAGCACCATGCTGCCTAGATCGCATCTTGCGATCTAGGCAGCAGAAGCTTATCCCCGTTGTTCATGCGTTGCTCGTGCTGAAGTCTTTTTGATGGCGAGCAACGTAGTTATCTTAGACATGTTAGGGTTAGCATTGTTCTTCGTATAATATGCTATCGTAGTGCGACCCTTGCATGTCTAGCCGCCCTTACGCCTATCTTAGGTGTAGGGGCGGCACCCCGCTTGATCACTATTTAGTAGATTCGATCCGTTACGGTTGCTCCTTGATTCTTCAAGGATTAGTTTAACATCTCGCAATAGTTAGGCCTTACAAAGGGTTGGAGGATCTAGCGGCGTGTAGGGTGTAGTTTGCTAGCCCTAGACAGGACGTTCCGAGGATCAACCTCGTGTTGGTTTTTAGGCCTCGTCTAGGATCGGCTTACGATCACCGTACGCGAGCGCGACGCCCAATCGTGAGTAGGATGATCCGATTATGCGGTGAAAACCCTAAATCGTCGTAGATCAGATTAGCTTTATCTTGATCAAGCAGGACCACCATATATTCGGACACCTTGTACGAATCATGAGTGGATCGGCTCTTTGAGCCGATTCACGAGATAACCCGAGAGCCGATCGAGGCTCGTATTTAACGTTTACGTGTGTGCCCCGCAGGAAACTAAGCGAGGCATCATCCACACCTTCCCGACCAGGTATAGGTCGGTGGCACACCCGCGACAAAGCATCGGGCGCGTGACCGGAAGGCTTTGCGGGCCGCCACTCGGAAGGGACCGGGCCAGCCGCAGCCCTAAGTTGTTCCCGGCTCTCCCGTGTTGCCGGTCGTTGCCCGACGGTGGGTTTCGACGCCAACACATTCTCGGCACGCCCGGTGGGACAATCTTCTACATCCACCACATCGCCATCTACATCCGGGATGGCGGAAAGCACTCCGGTCAAGTACGAGGATCCGCTCGATGAGCTCAAGAAGAAGCATGACGAGATCAAGACGAGTCCTCGAAGCCGAACTCATCGGCTCTTTCCACGTAACCCGCTCCCATGGCGTCGAGTGGAAGGGGTTCTCACTCGAAGGCGCACTCGATGGAGTGGATCTATCCGCTCCGTCAGAAGAACGCACCAGGTCGCTGCGTCAGGAGATCAACTACATGGTGGCTCATTCGCTGCACCGCCACTCTGAGAGCCTGGTAAACACCTTGGAGCGTGTCGCTCTGCGCGTGGTCCAGGAAATCATGAGCCACCGGTATTCTCCGTCGGGGCCAGCTCTGAGGACTTTCACGGGGGAGATGCCACTCCAGCCCCATCCACCGCTGCCGCTTGCATGGGCAGCACCAGGAGTGCCGAACTCATCGGCATACGTCGTCTACAAAATTGGTGGTGATCCTAGTGACTACCAATTCATGCCTGAGGCGCCTAAGGAGATCCCGCACGGATACGCGTGCGCATACATACCGAGACGGCAGCACTCGGGCACTCTCGAACCAGGCTGCGACAGCAGGGGCCTCTGGGACAGCAGGAGGAACGTCAGGAGCAGATCTTGAAAAGCAAACGTGGCTAGCTAAGTACGCCACTCCGACGAACCTCCAGGGCTCGGCTCCTGCAGTTGGCTCAGAAATCGAAAAGCAAGCATGGCTGGCCAGGTATACCACCCCGACGAATCTTCAGGGTCCATCGCCTTCGGCCATCACAGCGGATGAAATTTGTACGATCCTAAAGGACCAGTTCGGCATGATACCGAAAAGAAGGGCAATCGGCTATACCAAGCCGTACCCCAACGAGTACGAATTGATTCCGCTACCTCACAAATATCGGCTCCCTGACTTTACAAAGTTTAGTGGATCGGATGGTTCCAGCTCCATCGAGCATGTGAGCCGATATTTGGCACAGCTGGGCACTATCTCAGCATCAGACGAGCTGCGTGTGAGGTTCTTCGCACAGTCCCTCACAGGATCGGCTTTCGGGTGGTACGCATCGCTGCCACCGAACTCAATCCGGACTTGGAAGCAGTTGGAAGAGCAGTTCCACCTACAGTACCACTCAGAAGCTTCCGAGGCTGGCATTGCCGATCTTGCACAAATATGACAGAAGCGCGGGGAAACAATGGCGTGAATACATCCGGCGCTTCAGGACCATTAGGAACCGATGCTTTTCGGTTCACGTAAGCGAAAAAGAAGCAGTCGAGTTGGCGGTGGTGGGTCTCTCATCATCGATCAAGGACGTGGCCTCCCAAGCAGACTACCCTTCGTTGGCGCACATGGTGCAGAAGCTGTCAGCATACGAACAGCGCCACCCAGATGTTTACCAGGACAAATTCAAGCGTGCGGTGGCCCTGGTTGAGGCAGACGAAGACGAAGGTGCTATGGGAGATCAGGAGGTAGCAGTGGCTGAATGGACTCGGACGACAAGCCCCGTGTCCTGTAAATGGGTAAAACCACAAGTTCCTCCAAAAGGGTTCGACTTCGACGTGACCAAAGCTGAGCAGATTTTCGATCTCTTACTCACGGAGAAGCATATAAAGGTACCCGAAGGCCACAAGATCCCCACGGCGCAAGAGCTGAACGGAAAGCCACACTGCAAATGGCATAACACGTTCTCCCACACCACCAACGACTGCAGGGTGTGGCGACAGCAGATCCAAATGGCGATAGAAAATGGACGGTTAATTTTTAACCAGTACGCCATGAAGGTCGACACACACCCCTTCCCCGCCGTTAACATGGTGGAGTATGCTTACCATGGAGGGTGCCAGCCAGATTTCTCGTGCAATATCAACATGGTAGAGCTTGGGCACCACTCTGGTAAGGACGGAGATGAGGGCAGCTGCTCTCATAGCAAAGACACAGAGGAAGCCGCTCCAAGCGATCGGCTCCGTCAAGATGGCAAGCGCTACGTCACAGAGGGAGAAGTGAAGAACATAAGATATCAGCAACCTCTCTCTGATCACCTCCTCAACAAGTATGTGAGTCAGTATGACCAGCGCCGACGATCCAGCGTTGATAATGAAAGAGATCGTCTGGCTAGAGAAACCAGAAGACATCGGCGGTACGATCGCGATGAGGAGGAGCACGAGCGCCGTGCCAAGGAAAAATCAGGGGAACGAAACGACGAGGACAGGCACTGGGACAGTCCCTTCTTCAGACACTGCTGGGATTCAGGAATGAGCCGATTGCCCACAATCGGCAATTGCCCAGAATGCAACCAGAAGAAGAAGGAGGCAGCCAACGTGTCTGTGTTCAAGCGCCTAGGGCCTCTCCTACCACAAAGCAAATGCGCTGAGTCACCTCGGTTGGAAGATCTCGAGGATTCAGAAGACGAGGGAGAAGAAGAAGACATGTATCACCGGCCAAGGTGGTGCCCTGACGGACTCAGCCGTTCCCAAAAGCGCATGGTTCAGCGATTGTGCGGCCTAGAGGAAGCTGAAAGGTTATACTTGCATACGCTAAGGAAGGCACGACCTGATCTGGCTGCGAAAGTTCAGCGAACCCTGGATGAAGAGGGTCGTCCACAGAGAAAGGAGTGGCGCCCCAAGCAAAGGAAAGCCGATGATGAGACATCGGCTGGCACAAACATGGTACTCGTCCTTCCGACGGTGCTTAGTGCTCCACGATTACACGATGCACTCAAGGTGGACGACAGCAAGCGCACCAAGATGTTGAAGTCAGAGATTGGGCTGGTTTTATCCACCGGCCTGACCGAGTAGCAAGAGAAAAAACAATGAGCAAGTATGGCGAGGCTGATCCTTATGATCGGCCCCAAAAAGTTCATGGAGGAACATTACAAAACCTTCATCGAATAAGCAACGTGGAGGCCGATTCCAGCAATCGGCCAAAATTATCCTCACCATCCGTCCTACCTTGGTTCAACGCCAATCTAATAGGCGATGGAGTTACGTCGGCTGATGAGTTGGAAGAAGGCCACACTGGTCCTAGCAGAGCCGACGTTTCACATAGAGTGCCTTGGCTAATCATAGAGCCGATTTCAGCAGCTACCGGCAGAATCGGCTCGGGGGGCACCTACATGGATACAACACGAGGATATGAAGAGAAAGTGTCTTCCTAATACCCAGCAGCTCAAGATAATCTTTGATGGGTATTGAAACATGGGGGCCGATACATAAATCGGCCAAAATCAAAAAAATTTACGCACAGCCGATGCAGCAAACATCGACTCCAGAGGTGCAACTGTTTGGCGCGAAGAGCCCCTCAATGGAGTAATTTAATGATTCAGATCATATCTTCAAGAACAATGCCAAGAGCATCCTGGACGTGCAGCTCAGGTTAAGGGTGGGTTACATCAAATCCGCCAAAGGAAAGAAGCCGATCTGACCAGCAATGCGCGAGAAACGGACTGAAGAAACTCGGGGGAACTCACCCGAAGGTCCTCTCCTCTTGAGAGCCGATTTAGCCCAAATCGGCTGGCTCGGCGTGAGAAGCTCCCTCAGACATGGTCAAGCCCAGGTCCATTCAGATAATTTGCGTATCCTCGTCTCTGTTTCGCCTTGGCTGAGACTCGGGGGGGCAACAGGCTTGGTAGATGCTCTATTGAGGAGCCGATTGGGGTACCATCGGCTGATCTTCGTTGCAACCTTCTTCACAAGATGATGAGTGTTTAAAGGAGACCATTAGGTTTGGTTGGAAGAATTCAAGGACTTCCCTGAAGATTTTTCATTATCCACCAGATTTCAAGATCATCAGTTGAAGAATGGAAGGGTGAATTTTAAAGGGCCGATGCGTTGCTATCGGCTCCTTACGTGTTGGCAAAGGGGACAAATCAGCAAGATCAGTATGAGAGGAAATCGGCAAAATCAGATTGGGGAAAGTTCTTCATTGATAGATTTCTTACATAAGGAGCCAATTACTCTCAAAAGGGAGTACTAGGGGGTACATTGCCCCATCTACTGCTACGGGTCCTATACTAGATGTCCTAACTACGGGCCGTCACTGCCCTCGTCGGCGCTGTCGGCGCTGCTCCCGGCGGGCTCGTCGTCGCTCCAATGGCCGCCGACCGGGCCCTCACTATCCTCGTCCTCTTCGTCAGCGTCGTCGTCACTATCGAAGTCGCTGAGGTTCCCCGGCCAAGGGCAGAACCGCTTGGCCGGAGGCTCATCAGAGGAGGTGCCGTCCTCCTCCTCCTCCTCTTCTTCCTCCTCCTCCTCCTCGGGAAAGGTGAAGTCACCGGAGAAGCGATCGTCGTCGCTCTCCTCCTCCGTATTCCCGTCGGCGAGGAAGCGGAGGTCGCTTTCCCCGTCGGTCAGGGACTTGTCGTCCTCCGACCAGAGGGAGAAGTCATGACTAGACTCCTCCCCGGCCTCAATGGCGCGGCGGATGTTGGCTGCGTGGACCTCCGCTGGGTTTGGCTCCGGCGTCGGCTCGCGAGACGAAGAGGAATGGGTGGAAAGATCCGATGAAGCAGAGGAGGAAGAGGACATAGTGGCGCGGGAGGATTGTCGGAGTGCTAATGCGAGGAAGATGCGGGAATAAACTGTGCGGAGCGGTTAAATAAAAGGGGATATAGTGGAAATTCAATGCCACAGCAGTTTCCGAGGAAGTGGTGCCCGGCAGAAAAATTTCGCAGGCTGCGTGGAAGCGGAAGGGGCAAGGCATCATGATGACGGATACTGCAACAATCCTGCCACGACATGACCCGACGAAAGAAAGGCGTAATGATTTTGGAAATGTCATTTCCAAAACCAGGGGGCATGTGTTATCACCAGAATTTGACCAAGTCAGAGGTGGGCCGCGATCAAGATGGGCTTGAAGATTATATTTAGGAGAAATACGTGAATCGACCTTTTATATCAAGTTGGGCTTAATTGCCCGTGTATCTGTAACATATTAGATCGCATCTTAGTTTAGAAGTTAGAGTTTTACCCGTGCACGGTTAGTGCACGCCCGCGTTAGAAAGTCCCCTGGACTATAAATATGTATCTAGGGTTTATGGAATAAACAACAACCAACATTCACCCCAAACAAATCTCGGCGCATCGCCAACTCCTCCGTCTCGAGGGTTTCTACCGGTAAGCACCATGCTGCCTAGATCGCATCTTGCGATCTAGGCAGCAGAAGCTTATCCCCGTTGTTCATGCGTTGCTCGTGCTGAAGCCTTTTTGATGGCGAGCAACGTAGTTATCTTAGACATGTTAGGGTTAGCATTGTTCTTCGTATAATATGCTATCGTAGTGCGACCCTTGCATGTCTAGCCGCCCTTACGCCTATCTTAGGTGTAGGGGCGGCACCCCGCTTGATCACTATTTAGTAGATTCGATCCGTTACGGTTGCTCCTTGATTCTTCAAGGATTAGTTTAACATCTCGCAATAGTTAGGCCTTACAAAGGGTTGGAGGATCCAGCGGCGTGTAGGGTGTAGTTTGCTAGCCCTAGACAGGACGTTCCGAGGATCAACCTCGTGTTGGTTTTTAGGCCCTGTCTAGGATCGGCTTACGATCACCGTACGCGAGCGCGAGGCCCAATCGTGAGTAGGATGATCCGATTATGCGGTGAAAACCCTAAATCGTCGTAGATCAGATTAGCTTTATCTTGATCAAGCAGGACCACCATATATTCGGACACCTTGTACGAATCATGGGTGGATCGGCTCTTTGAGCCGATTCACGGAGATAACCCGAGAGCCGATCGAGGCTCGTATTTAACGTTTACGTGTGTGCCCCGCAGGAAACTAAGCGAGGCATCATCCACACCTTCCCGACCGGTATAGGTCGGGTGGCACGCCCTGCGACAAGCATCGGGCGCGTGACCAGAAGGCTTTGCGGGCCGCCGCTCAGAGGGACTGGGGCCAGCCGCAGCCCTAAGTTGTTCCCGGCTCTCCTGTGTTGCCAATCGTTGCCCGACGGTGGGTTTCTGACGCCAACACTATAAAGCTCGGCTTGTCACAAAGGGTTTCCGACAAATTCAAGCTGTTGACTACGATGAGACTTTCTCACCTGTAGCGAAGCTAAAATCTGTGAGGATTTTGTTAGCAATAGCTGCATTTTTCGATTATGAGATTTGGCAGATGGATGTCAAAACGGCGTTCCTTAATGGAGACATTGAGGAAGAGTTGTATATGGTACAACCCAAAGGTTTTGTTGATCCTAAAAATGCTGACAAGGTATGCAAACTTCAGCGTTCAATTTATGGACTGAAGCAAGCATCCAGAAGTTGGAACGGACGCTTTGATAAGGTGATCAAAGACTTCGGGTTTATACAGTGTCATGGAGAGGCATGTATTTACAATAAAGTGAGTGGGAGCTCTGTAGCGTTCCCGATATTATATGTAGATGACATATTATTGATTGGGAATGATATAGAACTATTAAGCAGTGTAAAAGGTTATTTGAATAATAGTTTTTCAATGAAAGACCTTGGTGAAGCATTGTACATATTAGGCATCAACATTTATAGAGATAGATCAAGACGCCTGATGTCTACGGGAGCTTCTATTCTTGTAGACAGTGTTGGGCCTCCAAGAGCAGAGGTTTGTAGAACAGCAGCAAGTTTCCCTTAAGTGGATACCCAAGGTTTATCGAACTCAGGGAGGAAGAGGTCAAAGATAACCCTCTCATGCAACCCTGCAACCACAAAGCAAGAAGTCTCTTGTGTCCCCAACACACCTAATAGGTGCACTAGTTCGGCGAAGAGATAGTGAAATACAGGTGGTATGAATAAGTAGTAGCAACGGTGCCGGAAAAGTGCTTGCTGGCGTGTAGTTGATGGTGGTAGTATTGCAGCAGTAGTAACACGAGTAAAACGAGTAAACAAGCAGTAGTAACTCAGCGGTATTTAGGAACAAGGCCTAGGGATTACACTTTCACTAGTGGACACTCTCAACATTGATCACATAACGAGAATAGATAAATGCATACTCTACACTTTTGTTGGATGATGAACACATTGCGTAGGATTACACGAACCCTCAATGCCGGAGTTAACAAGCTCCACAATAATGCTCATATTTTAGTAACCTTTAGTGTAAGATAGATCAACAGACTAAACCAAGTACTAGCATAGCATGCACACTGTCACCTTCATGCATATGTAGGAGGAATAGATCACATCAATATATCATAGCAATAGTTAAATTCATAATCTACAAGAGATCATAATCATAGCATAAGACAAGTACTAACACGGTGCACGCACTGTCACCTTTGCACACATGCAGGAGGAATAAAACTACTTTAATAACACATCACTAGAGTAGCACATAGATAAATTGTGATACAAACACATTGCAATCATAAAGAGATATAAATAAGCACCTCACTATGCCATTCAACGAGTGAATAAGTATTCACGTGAAATCTAGCCTAAGAGACCCACACGGTGCACACACTCGTCACCTTTACACACGTGGGACTAGGAGTCTCCGGAGATCACATAAGTAAAACTCACTTGACTAGCATAATGACATCTAGATTACAAGCATCATCTTATGAATCTCAATCATGTAAGGCAGCTCATGAGATTATTGTATTGAAGCATATAGGAGAGAGATGAACCACATAGCTACCGGTACAGCCCCGAGCCTCGATGGAGAACTACTCCCTCCTCATGGGAGCAGCGAGCGGTGATGAAGATGGCGGTGGAGATGGCAGCGGTGTCGATGGAGAAGCCTTCCGGGGCACTTCCCCGCTCCGGCAGGGTGCCGGAACAGAGACTCCTGTCCCCCAGATCTTGGCTTCGCGATGGCGGCGGCTCTGGAAGGTTTCTGTGGTTTTCGTCGAACGCCCCGAGGTTTTTAGGTCAGGGGCTTTATATAGGCGGAGAGGCGGCGCAGGAGGGCTGACAGGGGGCCCAAACCCTAGGGCGGCGCGGCCCCCCCTCTGGCCGCGCCAGCCTATGGTTTGGTGGGCTCGTGGCCCCCCTCTGACCTCTCTGGTGTGTTCTGGATGCTTCCGGGGATTCTAAGATCTTTGGCGTTGATTTCGTCCGATTCGAGAATATTTCGTTACTAGGATTTCTGAAACCAAAAACAGCAGAAAACGAGAACCGGCACTTCGGCATCTTGTTAATAGGTTAGTTCCGGAAAATGCACGAATATGACATAAAGTGTGCATATAACATGTAGATAACATCAATAATGTGGCATGGAACACAAGAAATTATCGATACGTTGGAGACGTATCAGCATCCCTAAGCTTAGTTCTGCTCGTCCCGGCAGGTAAAACGATAACAAAGATAATTTCTGGAGTGACATGCCATCATAAACTTGATCATACTATTTGTAAAGCATATGTAGTGAATGCAGCGATCAAAACAATGTGTATGACATGAGTAAACAACTCGAATCATAAAGCAAAGACTTTTCATGAATAGCACTTCAAGACAAGCATCAATAAGTCTTGCATAAGAGTTAACTCATAAAGTAATAATTCAAAGTAAAGGTATTGAAGCAACACAAAAGAAGATTAAGTTTCAGCGGTTGCTTTCAACTTGTAACATGTATATCTCATGGATAATTGTCAATGCAAAGCAATATAACAAATGCAATATGCAAATATGTAAGAATCAATGCACAGTTCACGCAAGTGTTTGCTTCTTGAGATGGAGAGAAATAGGTGAACTGACTCAACAATGAAAGTAAAAGAATGGTCCTCCATAGAGGAAAAGCATCGATTGCTATATTTGTGCTAGAGCTTTGATTTTGAAAACATGAAACAATTTTGTCAACGGTAGTAATAAAGCATATGCATTATGTAAATTATATCTTATAAGTTGCAAGCCTCATGCATAGTGTACCAATAGTGCCCGCACCTTGTCCTAATTAGCTTGGACTACTGGATCATCACAATGCACATGTTTTAACCAAGTGTCACAAAGGGGTACCTCTATGCCGCATGTACAAAGGTCTAAGGAGAAAGCTCGCATTGGATTTCTCGCTATTGATTATTCTCAACTTAGACATCCATACCGGGACAACATAGACAACAGATAATGGACTCCTCTTTTATGCATAAGCATGTAACAACAATTAATAATTTTCTCATATGAGATTGAGGATTTTGTCCAAAACTGAAACTTCCACCATGGATCATGGCTTTAGTTAGCGGCCCAATGTTCTTCTCTAACAATATGCATGCTTAACCATAAGGTGGTAGATCTCTCTTACTTCAGACAAGACGAACATGCATAGCAACTCACATGAAATTCAACAAAGAGTAGTTGATGGCGTCCCCAGAAACATGGTTATCGCACAACAAGCAACTTAATAAGAGATAAAGTGCATAAGTACATATTCAATACCACAATAGTTTTTAAGCTATTTGTCCCATGAGCTATATATTGCAAAGGTGAATGATGGAATTTTAAAGGTAGCACTCAAGCAATTTACTCGGAATGGCGGGAAAATACCATGTAGTATAGGTAGGTATGGTGGACACAAATGGCATAGTGGTTGGCTCAAGTATTTTGGATGCATGAGAAGTATTCCCTCTCGATACAAGGTTTAGGCTAGCAATGCTTATTTGAAACAAACACAAGGATGAACCGGTGCAGCAAAACTCACATAAAAGACATATTGAAAACATTATAAGACTCTACACCGTCTTCCTTGTTGTTCAAACTCAATACTAGAAATTATCTAGACTTTAGGGAGACCAAATATGCAAACCAAATTTTAGCATGCTCTATGTATTTCTTCATTAATGGGTGCAAAGCATATGATGCAAGAGCTTAAACATGAGCACAACAATTGCCAAGTATCACATTACCCAAGACATTTATAGCAATTACTACATGTATCATTTTCCAATTCCAACCATATAACAATTTAACGAAGAGGAAACTTCGCCATGAATATTATGAGCTAAGAACACATGTGTTCATATGAACCAGCGGAGCGTGTCTCTCTCCCGCACAAGCATGATGTAATCCAATTTATTCAAACAAAAACAAAAACAAAAGCACACAGACGCTCCAAGAAAAAGCACATAAGATGTGATGGAATAAAAATATAGTTTCGGGGGAGGAACCTGATAATGTTGTCGATGAAGAAGGGGATGCCTTGGGCATCCCCAAGCTTAGACGCTTGAGTCTTCTTGATATATGCAGGGGTGAACCACCGGGTGCATCCCCAAGCTTAGAGTTTTCACTCTCCTTGATCGTAGTATATCATCCTCCTCTCTTGATCCTTGAAAACTTCCTCCACACCAAACTCGAAACAACTCATTAGAGGGTTAGTGGACAATAAAAATTAACATGTTCAGAGGTGACACAATCATTCTTAACACTTCTGGACATTGCATAAAGCTACTGGACATTAATGGATCAAAGAAATTCATCCAACATAGCAAAAGAGGCAATGCGAAATAAAAGGCAGAATCTGTCAAAACAGAACAGTCCGTAAAGATGGATTTTATTAGGCCACCAGACTTGCTCAAACGAAAATGCTCAAATTGAAAGAAAGTTGCGTACATATCTGAGGATCACTCACGTAAATTTGAATAATTTTCTGAGTTACCTACAGAGAATTAGACCCAGATTCGTGACAGCAAAGAAATCTGTTTCTGCGCAGTAATCCAAATCTAGTACTTACTTTACTATCAAAGACTTTACTTGGCACAACAAAACACAAAACTAAGATAAGGAGAGGTTGCTACAGTAGTAAACAACTTCCAAGACACAAATATAAAACAAAGTACTGTAGCAAAATAACACATGGGTTATCTCCCAAGAAGTTCTTTCTTTTTAGCCATTAAGATGGGCTCAGCAGTTTTAATGATGCACTCGCAAGAAATAGTATTTGAAGCAAAAGAGAGCATCAAGAGGCAAATTCAAAACACATTTAAGTCTAACATGCTTCCTATGCATAGGAATCTTGTAAATAAACAAGTTCATGAAGAGCAAAGTAACAAGCATAGGAAGATAAAACAAGTGTAGCTTCAAAAATTTCAGCACATAGAGAGGCATTTTAGTAACATGAAAATTTCTACAACCATATTTTCCTCTCTCATAATAACTTTCAGTAGCAACATGAGCAAACTCAACAATATAACTATCACATAAAGCATTCTTATCATGAGTCTCATGCATAAAATTATTACTCTCCACATAAGCATAATCAATTTTATTAGTTGTAGTGGGAGCAAATTCAACAAAGTAGCTATCATTATTATTCTCATCAAGTGTAGGAGGCATAGTATAATCACAACAAAATTTACTCTCCATAGTAGGTGGCATCAAAAGACCACTATTATAATCATCACAAATAGGAGGCAAAGTATCATCAAAGAAAATTTTCTCCTCAATGCTTGGGGGACTAAAAATATCATGAAAACCAGCTTCCCCAAGCTTAGAACTTTCTATATCATTATCAACAATGGTGTTCAAAGCGTTCATACTAATATTACTACCGAGCATGCAAATAAGATTTCATAGGTTTTTTAATTTTCGCATCAAACAATCCATGTTTTAAATCAGGAAATAGAATAAGAAGCTCACTCTTGTACATTATGCCAAACTAGTGTAAACAAGAAACAACAAGATGCAATTGCAGGATCTAAAGGAAATAGCTTTGAGCACACACACAACGGCGCCAGAAAAGTACTGTTACCTGGAACAAGAGTATGAGTGCCTTTTTACCTTTCCTCCCCGGCAACGGCGCCAGAAAAGTGCTTGATGTCTACGGGAGCTTCTATTCTTGTAGACAGTGTTGGGCCTCCAAGAGCAGAGGTTTGTAGAACAGCAACAAGTTTCCCTTAAGTGGATACCCAAGGTTTATCGAACTCGGGGAGGAAGAGGTCAAAGATATCCCTCTCATGCAACCCTGCAACCACAAAGCAAGAAGTCTCTTGTGTCCCCAACACACCTAATAGGTGCACTAGTTCGGCGAAGAGATAGTGAAATACAGGTGGTATGAATAAGCAGTAGCAACGGTGCCAAAAAAGTGCTTGCTGGCGTGTAGTTGATGGTGGTAGTATTGCAGCAGTAGTAACACAGTAAAACAGTAAACAAGCAGTAGTAACTCAGGAGTATTTAGGAACAAGGCCTAGGGATTACACTTTCACTAGTGGACACTCTCAACATTGATCACATAACAGAATAGATAAATGCATACTCTACACTTTTGTTGGATGATGAACACATTGCGTAGGATTACACGAACCCTCAATGCCGGAGTTAACAAGCTCCACAATAATGCTCATATTTTAGTAACCTTTAGTGTAAGATAGATCAACGAGACTAAACCAAGTACTAGCATAGCATGCACACTGTCACCTTCATGCATATGTAGGAGGAATAGATCACATCAATATATCATAGCAATAGTTAACTTCATAATCTACAAGAGATCATAATCATAGCATAAACCAAGTACTAACACGGTGCACGCACTGTCACCTTTGCACACATGCGGGAGGAATAAAACTACTTTAATAACACATCACTAGAGTAGCACATAGATAAATTGTGATACAAACACATTGCAATCATAAAGAGATATAAATAAGCACCTCACTATGCCATTCAACGGTGAATAAGTATTACGTGAAATCTAGCCTAAGAGACCCACACGGTGCACACACTGTCACCTTTACACACGTGGGACTAGGAGTCTCCGGAGATCACATAAGTAAAACTCACTTGACTAGCATAATGACATCTAGATTACAAGCATCATCTTATGAATCTCAATCATGTAAGGCAGCTCATGAGATTATTGTATTGAAGCATATAGGAGAGAGATGAACCACATAGCTACCGGTACAGCCCCGAGCCTCGATGGAGAACTACTCCCTCCTCATGGGAGCAGCAGCGGTGATGAAGATGGCGGTGGAGATGGCAGCGGTGTCGATGGAGAAGCCTTCAGGGGCACTTCCCCGCTCCGGCAGGTGCCGGAACGGAGACTCCTGTCCCCCGGATCTTGGCTTCGCGATGGCGGCGGCTCGCGGAAGGTTTCCGTGGTTTTCGTCGAACGCCCCGAGGTTTTTAGGTCGGGGGATTTATATAGGCGGAGAGGCGGCGCAGGAGGGCTGACAGGGGGCCCAAACCCTAGGGCGGCGCGGCCCCCTCCGGCCGGTGCCGGCCTATGGTTTGGTGGGCTCGTGGCCCCCCTCGACCTCTACGGTGTGTTCCGGATGCTTCCGGGGATTCTAAGATCTTTGGCGTTGATTTCGTCCGATTCGAGAATATTTCGTTACTAGGATTTCTGAAACCAAAAACAGCGAGAAAACGGAGCGGCACTTCGGCATCTTGTTAATAGGTTAGTTCCAGAAAATGCACGAATATGACATAAAGTGTGCATATAACATGTAGATAACATCAATAATGTGGCATGGAACACAAGAAATTATCGATACGTTGGAGACGTATCAACGCCTAATAGGGCTTTCACAGAGTACATACCTGGACAAGATTCTAAAGAAGTTTAGAATAGACGAAAGTAAGAAAGGATTCTTACCTATGTTACTAGGTAAGGTCTTGAGTAAGACTCAAGGTCCAGCTACGGCACAAGAAAGAGAAAGGATGAATCAGATCCCCTATGCCTCGGCAGTAGGCTCTATCATGTGTGCCATGCTATGTACTAGACCGGATATAGCACATGCTGTTAGTTTGAGTAGCAGATATCAAAGTGATCCAGGAATGGAACACAGGACAGCGGTCAAGAATATCCTGAAGTACTTAAAAAGAACTAAGGATATGTTTCTTTGTTATGGAGGTGACCAAGAGCTCGTTGTAACTAGTTACACCGATGCAAGTTGGAACACTAATCCTGCTGACTCTAAGTCTCAGTCTGGGTACGTGTTTATATTGAATGGTGCTGCAGTAAGCTGGTCAAGCTCGAAGCAGTGCACGGTGGCGAAGTCTTCAACAGAATCGTAGTACATAGCGGCTTCAGAGGCTTCATCAGAAGCGGTATGCATGAAGAGGTTCATTGTAGAGCTCGGTGTGGTTCCTAGTGCATTGGACCCACTAGTCATCTATTGTGACAACATGGGTGCCATCGCCAATGCACAAGAACCAAGGTCACACAAGAGGCTGAAGCATATCAAGCTGCGTTACCATTTGATTCGCGAGTACATCGAAGATGGAGAAGTAAAGATTTGCAAAGTACACACTGATCTGAATGTAGCAGATCTGTTGACTAAAGCTCTCCCTAGGGCAAAGCATGACCAACACCAGAATGCCATGGGTGTTAGGTACCTTACAATGTAATCTAGATTATTGACTTTAGTGCAAGTGGGAGACTGTTGGAGATATGCCCAAGAGGCAATAATAAAAGTGGTTATTATATATCTTTGTGTTTATGATAAATGTTTATATACCATGCTATAATTGTATTAACTCGAAACATTGATACATGTGTGTTATGTAAACAACAATGAGTCCCTAGTAAGCCTCTTGTATAACTAGCTTGTTGATTAATAGATGATCATAGTTTCATGATCATGAACATTGGATGTTATTAATAACAAGGTTATGTCATTGTATGAATGATGTAATGGACACACCCAATTAAGCGTAGCATAAGATCATGTCATTAAGTTATTTGCTATAAGCTTTCGATACATAGTTACCTAGTCCTTTCGACCATGAGATCATGTAAATCACTTATACCGGAAAGGTACTTTGATTACATCAAACGCCACTGCGTAAATGGGTGGTTATAAAGGTGGGATTAAGTATCCGGAAAGTATGAGTTGAGGCATATGGATCAACGAGTGGGATTTGTCCATCCCGATGACGGATAGATATACTCTCGGGCCCTCTCGGTGGAATGTCGTCTAATAGCTTGCAAGCATATGAATGGTTCATAAGAGACCACTTACCACGGTACGAGTAAAGAGTACTTGTCAGGAGACGAGGTTGAACAAGGTATAGAGATATTGATGATCAAACCTCGGACAAGTAAAATATCGCGTGACAAAGGGAATCGGTATCGTATGTGAATGGTTCATTCGATCACTAAGTCATCGTTGAATATGTGGGAGCCATTATGGATCTCCAGATCCCGCTATTGCTTATTGGTCGGAGAGAGGTCTCAACCATGTCTACATAGTTCGCGAACCGTAGGGTGACACACTTAAGGTTTGATGTCGTATTAGTAGATATTGAATATGGAATGGAGTTCGAAGTTTTGTTCGGAGTCTCGGATGGGATCCAGGACATCACGAGGAGTTCCGGAATGGTCCGGAGAATAAGATTCATATATAGGAAGTCGTTTTATAAGTTTGAAAATGATCCGGTGCATTTATGTAAGGTTCTAGAAGGTTCTAGAAAAGTCCGGAAGAAATCACTTTGGAAGGCGGAGTCCCGGAGGGACTCCACCAAGCTTGGCCGGCCAACCCTAGGGGGTGGAGTCCCAGGTGGACTCCACCAAAGGGGCCGGCCACCCCTCCCAAGGAAAGGTGGGAATCCCACCTAGAGTGGGAATCCCACCTTGGGTAGGTTTCATGTCATATGGAAAGTTTTAGTTTGGGGTCTTATTCGAAGACTTGTAGACCAACTCTTGGGGGTTCCACCTATAAAAAGAGGGACAAGGGGAGGGGGCCGGCCACCCCAAGACCACAAGGTGGCCGCACCCTATAGTGGCCAGCGCCCCCCTCTCCCAAACCCTAGCCGCCCCTCCTCCACCTCTTCTCCCGCATACGCTTAGCAAAGCTCCGCCGGAGATCTCAATCGACACCGCCACCACGCCGTCGTGCTGCCGGGATTCAAGGAGGATCTACTACTTCCGCTGCCCGCTGGAACGGGGAGAAGGACGCCGTCTTCATCAACACCGAACGTGTGACCGAGTACGGAGGTGCTGCCCGTTTGTGGCACCGTCAAGATCTTCTACGCGCTTTTGAAAGCGGCAAGTGATCATCTTCTGCAACAATGAGATCTAATCTCGTAGGCTTTGGAAATCTTCAAGGGTTAGTCTCGTTCATCCCCTCGTTGCTACCGTCTTCTAGATTGCATCTTGGCTTGGATTGCGTTCTCGCGGTAGGAAATTTTTTGTTTTCTATGCTACGAATCCCTACAAGATTCCAACGAAATTCATCATCCCCCTGAACTAACTGGACTGAAGCTAACCTTTGTAGAAATTCATTTGATGAAGTTAATCTTGGGCCAATGAGATCTCGCCTGAACGTCAAAGAGGGTGGAGATGTTTCCAATACCTTCTGTAAGGTATCACTTATGACGAACAATATTATACAAAGCTGGATATTGTTCTCGGAGAGTGGTTGTACCTTACCAACAATCCTCCCAAAACCTTATCTCCGACCCATTCCTAATGGAGAACGAACCAAACGGGAAAAAGAATTGTTTTTGTTGCCATAATGCCAGCCCAAAAGTGTGAATCGCCTGGTTTCCATATAACCTGAGATATAGCTTTTGAACCCACATACTTCCTCCGCAAAAGTTGTTTCCATCGGCCATCCTCAGTTAATAACCTGGCCAGCCATTTTACTAGCAAAGCTCGGTTTTTAACTTCAAGATCATGGACTCCTAGTCCACCTTGATCTTTTGGAAAACACCCAAGCCCACATCCAAATTATTCGGCATATAGGTTGGCGTCATCTTTGGCCTCTCCGAAACAGAACAATTCACTTTTATGGAAGTTTATCTTGAGACCTGACAATTGCTCAAAAGCTGAAAGGATTAACTTCAGATTTCGTGCTTTGTCCAAGTCATGATCCATAAATAAAATTGAGTCATCGGCATATTGGAGAATGGATAAGCCCCCATCAACCAAATGAGGAACTACCCCTTCGATTTGGCCATCGAGTTTAGCCCGCTCAATTATAATAGCAAGCATATCCGCCACAATATTAAACAACATTGGGGATAGGGGATCGCCTTGCCTTAAACATTTTTTGTCTGGAAATATCTACCAACGTCATCATTGACCTTGATAGCAACACTTCCTCCAAAAACAAAGTTATTAATTAGAGCGCGCCACTAATCGGAAAAACCTTTCATCCTCAGCGTCTGTTGAAGAAAAGACCACTTGACCTTGTCATAGGCTTTTTCAAAGTCGATTCTGAGTATTACCCCATTCAACTTTTTGCGGTGCATCTCATAAATTGTTTCATGCAAAGTGACAACACCATCTAGGATGTATCTACCTTGCATAAAAGCAGTCTGGGATGGAAGTACCACATGATCAGCGCAATATTCAAGTGTTGACTCTAGCTGTTGATAATCTGACACTACAACAACAACAACAACAGGAAGATGAAGATGTTGAGCTTCAAGATGAAGCACCTGGTGTTGGTCTTGGTGCTGGACGTGGTAACCGTGGGCGTGGCTTTGTTGAACTCGGAGCTCGCCGTGCTTATCCACAACAGCAAGACGATGGTTTGGGTAAGCCAAAGTTCTCAATACCCAAATTTAAAGGAGCTGCTAATGTTGAAGAATACCTCACTTGGGAGCTGAAAATTGAGAAGTTGCGGCGTCTACACGACTATACTGAAAATAGGAAGGTTAAACTTGCTTCCTCTGAATTTGATGGCTATGCATTGCGTTGGTGGGATAGAGTTACACGTGCTCGCCAAGAAGATAACGAATTGCCAGTTCTTACATGGCGCAAGATGAAGGCCATTATGAAAGCTCGTTTCGTTCCTACTAATTATTTGCGATCTATATATGATAAGTTGACCCTCTTGAGACAAGGTGTAAAGACTGTTGATACTTATTTCATGGAGATGGAGATGCTTATGCAGCGTGACCGTGTCCGTGAATCCCTTCAGATGAAAATGCAGTGTTTTCGACATGGTTTGAAGTATGATATCAAAGGCATTATTCGTTATCACAGTTACACTACAATGAATGAGTTGCTACAACATGCAAAAGAAGCTGAAGCACAGTTAGCTTAAGAAGCGCAAATCAAAGGTCGTGCTACAGGAGCTGGGCGCTACACGCCTAGGACGCCTCCATCTACAGCGTCGGCGCCATCTACGCGCTCCGCACCTTTTCCTACTTCGTCTAGCAAGCCGGTCTTCAATGTGTCCAACACAAAGAAGTCCGAATCTGCTGCAAGTACAAGTGGTTCTAGCATGTTTACTGCGCGTAACCGTGATATGGTTTGTCATACATGTGGTGGTAAGGGTCACTTCAAGAGAGATTTCCCTAACCGCAAGGTCATGATTATTAATGAGGACAATGAGTATGAGACTGGAGATGATGATCCATATGCTCCAGAAGAAGATAACTATGACAGTGATGGTGTAGATGCTTATCCGTCTGAAGCTCGCACTATAGTTGTGTCTCAGCGTGCTCTTAATGTGTTGTCAAGTGCATCTACTCAGCGCTGCAATTTGTTCCAAACAAAAGCACTAGTTGGTCCTGGTAAAGCTTGCAAGGTTATTATTGATGGCGGGAGTTGCCGTAATTTAGCAAGTAAGGAGAAAAACAGATTGATCGATTGACATCACAATTAAGAATGCTCCTCCGAAAGGATTGCGAACTTAAGAACAAAGACTGGGAAACAATGTAAAAGAGCACATCTGGAAGTCTTATTGAAACCCAAGATCTTGGAGAACTCTTGTGTAAATAGTTTCATACCAAGATCTCCGAACTCCAAAACCGTAAACTATGCACTGAGACAGGGAGAAGTGGCGGCATGTCTACCATCTTTCAAAATCTTTCAGGCTGCACCTCGAAGCTCTGACGAAAACAAATTGAATGAAAGCAAGTGCGATACAGCATATCGTCTGATGAAAACAATCGAGTAAAAGCAAATGCGATACAACATATTCTCATCTGGTTTGTCGACAGAGCCACTTTGTTCCCACAATCTTTTCCTAAGGAGTATGAGGTATTGTCTCATCTGCGTATTTGAAAAGCTGTCGAGTTGCAATCGATTAGGAACTCTTTCTTTCTCGTTCACATGTACCGGGTTGTCTCTGCCATGAGTACATTCCGTATCGAATGCTGCTTATATTCACTATGAGTGCATGTATGGTATGCAGATGAGGCAAATACGAAGATGCTTGTTTACGTGTGCAAAGTACATTGCACTCTAATATATATCTGAACCGCACCATGGCCGAGCGAGCAGCTCTTGACACGAACATGACAGGCATGGTGTCCCTGGTTTGGTGGATTGTGTTGTGGCACGCTTGTATATAGAAGCCATCTTGTCTGAAGAGTGTTGTCGATCCTGGAGTGGCATGATAAAGCTGCACAGCGATTAGGACTGCTTTTAGTCACTGCACATGCACAATTTTCTTATAGTTATGGCCCTTTTTCCAGGGCTTAGACAAATGAAATTCAACTGTCAGTGAAACAACGCATGTTGTCTGATGAGTGTTTTGGGTAGCACAATAAAGCCGCAGGATGAGCATTGAGTAGCTTAGAACCAAAGGCACCCGGCCAGGTACTGATATTTGCATACAAAGCAGCACTGAAAACTGCAATGACCAAATGGTACTCCACACTACTGCTGCAAAATAAAAACTGAACAAAAAAAAGATCGGTGAAACTTTTGGTGGCAAAAAAGAAGAAGTGCGTATTCAGATATTCAGTGAACCCATGTACTCATGCTCCAACCATGCATCTTTTGCAATGAACATATTCAGATATTCTTTTCGTTTTCCTTGTCGAAACAACCATATATAATGTGATTCCACTATTCGCACTCAGTAAACTCATCATCAGAATAATTAATCGATAATTGAACATTTTGGAAAAAGATAAAAAAAACTGAAGTGCGTCTGCTAATCGGAAACATGAAAGCTGCACACTGAACAATTTATATACAGTTACTCCCAACAACTGCAAGGTACCGTTGTTCGATTTTTTTGTTGAGCATTAAACAATTTTGGATAACCTTCTTCGTCAATACTTTAATCGCTTCCAAATGTTTGTACTAACCTTTTTTTAGCTCGTCATAACTTAGCTACCTTTTTTTAGCTCATCATAATTTAGCTAGCCTTTAACGTACGTATTAGTACTTTACATTATTCGATGTATTATATCGATAACTAAGTTTTGATAATTTTTACAGTACCCTGATAGTCCAGAATTATGTGGTGGAGTACCAGGCCGATCTGACCGTTCGTGCTGTAGGACTAGTTCTAATTTTATTTTTTGAGAGGACCAAAAGCAATTTGCATCAATTTACACTTTAACCCTCATGGTGATTTCCGGTGGAGCTAGAGCACCTTGGATTGCTGATTCCGCGTCCACGCGACCCAAAGTGCGCCGCCGCCTGACTCGGCGTCTCGCTCGATTCCGCGGCCCTGCCCCCCACCGCCGCCCGGTTCTGCCCGTGTTGGCCGCTGCCTCCTGCGCCTTGGGGTAGAAGGCTCGTTCTTCCCCAACGCACGGATGAGGGCTGACCCGATCGGTCATCTCCGCCTTCGTCCCGATCGCCTGTGCGCTCTTCGTTGGTGCAGGCGACGTGAGCTGGTTAGCTCGCTGGTGCTTTGTGCACTAAAACTACATTAGTAGTGGTCATACAGTAGTACTTCCTTTGCCCAGATTTGTGAAAATATATCCTTTCTTCAGTCACACACGTCATGTAGTGTCGCTGCCTTCAGAATTAGGAGTATTGCATTCCGATTTTAGACAATATACCATAGACTTTGTTATTTATGAGTTCAGTTATTTGTTATTTGTTATGCATCTATGGTATCATGTATATATATAGTTTTGAACCAAATGAATTTTGTGGGATACAAATTCTATGGAATTAACTCATGGATAGTTGCTTTGCTTATAATAATTTGGGCAGATATGACATACAGATGCACCTAAGCATGATGGTTTGATAATAGCAGGTTTGGATGATGGATGGTACTAACGATGAAACAGAGGCGAGAGAAGAATATTTCATGATAGCCAGTCAGATATTTGATAGCGAAGAACAAGGTTAAGATATGCGAATTGGATGCAAAGTGTTCGCAATCAGTCCCTTTCACTGGAAAAAATGATCACCCGTTATAGAAGAGTGCTTCACGTATTTATACACCAGAGATGTTCAAGAGGGTAAGAGACTCTATATGAAGATCATGTGCATGGGTGATTGAGGAGCAGTAGGAAGTATAAGGCTTTGTCCGGTATTTAGTTGCGTTAAAAGATGGAGAAGAAGGGGGAGAAGACTGTACAGGAGAGGTTGATAAGCCTGTGTGTTTTCATTGAGTCAAGTTTATGGAGAAAAAAGATGATCTACATACTTCCTGCTTGTTTCAGTTCCAATATCTTGTTCCTTCAGCCTGTGTGTTTTCATTCAGTCAACCTAATGGGCAAAGATGTTAGATACCAGCCATTCATTGTCTTGGCAGTGAGACATGTTTCAGTTCGAAATAGTTGAATTCTCAAAAAGTAGAAAAGCTTGAAGTAGTTGAACATTCAGTCTGCGTGTAACATTGATATTCGTGTGATTGAAAATCTGTAACCTTGATATTTGCTGTATATACATGCATTTGGTTGCCTTGGTGCATGTATTTATTCAGCCAGATTTTAATAAGTTCTGCTAAATTTGGTGCATGCGTTCCTTTTGCTGATCTCACAGTAGGTATATCAATAAACACGTAAGGTTCTTCCATTCATATAGAGAGATAATTTGGTTAATTTCTAGTCTTACGTTACAAGAAGATCTAAAAAATGGGAGGAGATATTATTGTATATCATTTTAGATCATAACAAAAAAATAAAAAAAATACACGGCAACAATTCTAGGGCAACTGACGACGGTATTTATAGATGATCTGTGTTTCTTCCATAAACCATAGCCACCCCATCAAGCATGAGCCTTCTCTTCATCAACCGATTGTCCCAGATGAAGAATCCGGCAGAGCCAAACTATTACCCTCCGCAGTAAAAACCGATGAAAGTGCTGCTGCAATATAGCCCTATAGCAATGAATTCATCCCGCAATCTAAACCTGCAACATAGAAGCCATCACAGCGATCTACCCCTTCAGCCAAGAAGTCATCGCCGCAATCTACCTTGACCAACAAGGATGTATGGCAGAATCTGCATTGACAAACAAGGTTAGTAGATCTGTCAATATGCTAACAACACGTCCTGTTGTTCCTTCTATCAGGATCCATCCTCATCCAAATCTGTCAAGAGCAAAGCGAAAATACATCATGTTCCAACAGCACCAAAGGATTCCACTGAAAAATCCGGAGACCAGAAAGTCATAAATGCAACAGGAGCAGATAAGGTACATATCTGGAATTCCAGAAAGGACAACAGCACCAAATTCTTGGCCTCTCAAAAAGCAAACAAAAAATGATAACTATCTAATATCTTCACTAATCCGCAGGAAACAATGGTATGCTGTCAAACAGCAATCTACAAGCTTATTTGGAAAGTCTTGACACTGAAAGAAGTTTTTAAGACACACAAGTGGCCTGACTATGATGTGCATCCTTCGAAGAGAACTACTATTAAGAATCTGGAAAAGCAGAAAGATCAGGATGCACATTCATCAGCAGAGTGTAATCTCATTTCAGCGCATCAACTAATGCAATCCTAATAAAATTTTCCTACTTGTTGCAGGAGCTTTTGTGGCCTGGTTGTGCTTATGTTCAAAGAGTACTGGACGGGGAAAAATTCCAAAAAACTTACACACGTGTGCAATACTTACATGTACTTCAAAATATCGTCCATGCATTCATTTTAACTTTCCACCATTCATTCATATGCAGAAAGAAGTAGACATATACAGGAAGCAACTACCTTGCGGCATGCATAGCTAATTTTTTTAAAGGGTACCAATTATGGCCATTTGTGAATATCTCAATTATTCTGTACTACAGGATGAAGTATAAACAGTGAGTGTTTTTTCTCAAAACGGAGAATACTTGATGCGGCCATCCATCTTCACCGCTCTTTTAAAGGAATATTGGAAACAAGGGATGGCAAACGCGTCTTCGTTGAGTTCACACATGTTGCTCGCAAGTATGCAAGCGACATATCAAACAAATATATACAGAGGGGGGTATCTGAAATGGAGAAATTGCATTGGGCGAGTAAAGTACTTCCATATCTTAAGCATGACATGGTACCTAACTAAATTTCAAACGTACTCAAATACCAATTATTTTGTCCTAAATCTTACATCTATGTCAATGCAGATTTTCTTAGCCTTGAACCGTGGACTACACTGGTACGTAGCAGTAATAATTCCAGAGGAAAGAGATATCCAGATTCTCAACTCAATTCCATCTATGGAACCAGGCGATGAACTCCAACACACGGTCAGATTACACTCTATCATCCGGATAATAATTGTTTTTTGTTATATTAATTATTGACTCGAACAAACACTTTCAGCTAGAAGGTATAGCTGCGTATTTAAGGATGGCAGAAGAAACTCTCAAAGAGTGACCTTTTATTTGCATCTCTTTTACGTACCTATGCACTATGTTCAGATTGCCCATTTATCATGGTCAAGGGATTGTATAGCTAACATAACATGGAGGTGGCGTTTTGGCTCATGAGCAAATGCTCTTATTACACAAAATAATTTAAAAATAATTTTAAAAATGTCAAAAAATTCTGACATAATTTTTTTGGTGTACATCGTGACATTCTTTGTTAGTGCACAAGTTTTCATGGAGAAATAATATTTTATGTGGCGTGTACAAAAAAGATAAAAAAAATGTCCTGTACGTAGTCGTGTTATAACATCAAAATTTGTCTTTTTTACAGGAGCCACAAATATTTTTAGTTTCTTTTGAAAACTTGTGCACGAACATAAAATGTGTAGATGTACATGAAAAATTTTACTTTAGAATTTTTTGACACTTCGAAATGTATATTCACATAGTGGGAGCAAATGCTCCTATGAGCCAAAGTGAATATCCCACATAACATATGCTACACATACCCATAATAAACCTTCAAACTTACTCCGTTGCTCCTAGAAAATGTTGAATGATTAAAACCACAAACTCAGTGGTCACCATTTTCAATTTGAAAAAGGTTAAGACCACTTAAGAAATGGCGCAATTCCTCTTTACTATACTTGATGCAAGTACAAGCAGTAAGAGGTAACTGCTTTATTGGTCGTTTCCCGTTGATGTGAGGGTAGTTCATAACTTCAAAACTCAAGTTTTTGCCCCTGCCAAAATATTTGGAACCGCATATTAAGCAATTATGTTGGTTGTTTGTATCATTGTCACCTAAAATATAGATTAAAGTATTCGCTATTACACTAATCATGAAACACATGTCAGGTTGGCTCTTTCAGATTGAAGTATTTGCAGATGAACAGTGACATGCCCTATAAATCCATATTAATACCGACATCCAACCGTACATTCTCTGTGTTTTCTTAATTACGCCAAATCCAATAGTCCTGAACTCAAACTATGAATCCACAAACAAAATCCAACTTCCAAGCTTACTTTATCGGAAACAAATTGTACCTCATGTAAGGGCATTGGGATAAGAACAATTCTAAATCCCTAACAAGAACATCAATTCTAAAACTGAAACTGTCACCCACCAAAGCAAAACAGAGACTGGATTGGGATTTGGATGGGACATCAATTCATATCTAAGCAATTGATAGGTAGCAATACATTGTTTGGAAAAATAAGAGGGATTTGGATTGGGAAGCACGTCCGGCGCCAGGTCCAGGGAGCCGGCGCCACGTCCGCTAGTACCTTTGCTCCACGTCGCCGCCCACGTACCCGAGGGTTGAACGCCACGGCCGCACCGTGCGTCGCTTCGTCGGAGGCCTGGATGCCATGCCCGGGTGGCGCGTCGCCTCCTCCACAGCGCATCCGTCTGGGGATACACGCGGCGGCGCGAGGCGGCTAACAAGGCCAGAAGCAGCGCCGCTCAATGGGGGTCGGTGCCGCGGAAACGTCGGAGTCGACGGCGCGAGGCGACGTGGCGGCGGCGCAGTGGGTGGCGAGGATGCGGAATCGACGAACCGGCGACGCAGTGGGGGGCACAAGGCCGAAATCGAGCGCGGTGCCGACGTATGCGAGGCCGGTGCAGAATCGGCGACGCCAGCCCCACGCCACGACCGCGCGGTGCCTCACCATCCGCCCATCGGCAACTCCTCCGTTCGCCCCGATGCCGCCAGTAAAATCGCCTAGGGTTCATCCCGCGGGCCAGGATAGGTTGAGACCAAACGAATACAAAAGATGCAAAAACGCCCTCACACAAACAAAGATACATGTCAATACCCCTACCACGACGAACCTACTATTAAAATTATGTTTTGACCCTCCGGACGACGTACTCCCAGAGTTTTCCCTCAAAAATTGACTTGTACTGTAAGCCCTGGTGGTGAAGTACGGGGGGCGTCAGCCGCCCGATCGGCAGAATTGGATGGTCTCATTTACTCCCACCAACTGCAAGGTACCGTTGTTCGATTTTTTTGTTGTGCATTAAACAATTTTGGATAACCTTCTTCGTCAATACTTTAATCGCTTCCAAATGTTTGTACTAACCTTTTTTTAGCTCGTCATAACTTAGCTAGCCTTTAACGTATGTATTACTACTTTACATTATTCGATGTATTATATCGATAACTAAGTTTTAGGTATAATTAGCAACATTTACAACTCAAAACTGCACCTTTTTATTAAGGTAAAAAATTAATACATTTCTCACATATCATTAGAAATAATTTCTACTGCTAGACCGAAATTGTATTTTGTGGTAAAAAGTGAGTATATTAGGGGGGGGGGGGTCCTTTATTGTAGTCGTTTTCACCATAAACTAAGCAAGCAACTTTTTCATATTATTCCAACAATTTACTTATGCCCCTTAGGCCCTTATTATATTATAATGCGTGCGTATGTGTACTACTTTTCATGTCATCGTTAAATATCTAGAGAACTTAGTAGGGCCCATTTAGAAAATATAGATCTAGCTAATAAGTTGGAGATGTTGGAATTCAAGGCTATGTAGTACAAGTGTGACCAAATAGAAATTGTAGAGTGTGAAAACTGTCAAATAACTAGTTTGTCCTCAAATGTCATTGTATATAGTGTTAATCGGTAGTTGTTTATGGGATCCCCTCTCATTCTCTCAGTTTAGAAAAATGCCATTTCCTCCTTCCACAACTCGACCAAGCTGACACTAACCAAACACAAGGCTTCAGTCACAGTCCACAAAGTGTCACGCCTTTCTTTCCCGTGTAAGAGCATCTTCAGCCGCGTCCCCCAAACCGCGTCGGATTGAGCGTTTGGGGGACGTGTTTTGTTCGTGCTGCGTTTGGGGGACGTCGCTCCCCAGCCGCGTCCCCCAAACGCCGCCCCCAAACATTAAAAATATTTTTTTTAACACATAAGAGCCATTTATCAAATGTAGCATATGAATAAAAATGTTTGCGAGGATTGTTTTCAAATTAAATTACAACAAACAAGTAAACAAATATAATAAATATGGCTAGATGCTACATCAAGGTGCCACGGTATTTCCTTTGATCCTCTACAAATGCTCAACGAGATCAGCTTGAAATTGATCATGAACATTGCTGTCACGGATCTCTGCGTGCATAGCGAGAAAATCAGCAAAATCTGCAGGCAACTCATGATCAACCTCCGCAAGAGGGCTTTGACACTCATAGGGACCAACATGTGACCTAGCATGATTCTTGCGGTAATCCTCGATGATCATGTTGTGCATGATCACACAAGCCTGCATCACCTCCCACATTTGGTCGTGAGACCAGCTTAGAGCAGGGTACCGGACAATGGCAAATTGTGCTTGAAGCACACCAAATGCCCGCTCTACATCTTTCCTGCAAGCCTCCTGTCGTGTAGCAAAGTGGAAATTCTTCAGACCTGATGGATTCGAGATTGTTTTGATAAAAGTGACCCATTTTGGATATATACCATCGGCTAGATAATAGCCTTTGGTATATTGGTGGCCATTGATCTCATAGTTGCATGGTGGAGCATGCCCTTCCACTAGTCTGCTGAACACCGGAGACCGCTGCAACACGTTGATGTCATTGTGTGATCCCGCCATGTTAAAGAAAGAATGCCAAATCCACAGGTCATAATCTGCCACAGCTTCAAGCACCACACTGCAATATCCATGACGCCCTTTGTATATACCTTGCCAAGCAAACGGCCAGTTCTTCCATGCCCAGTGCATGCAATCGATGCTTCTAAGCATTCCAGGAAATCCTCTGGCAGCATTTTGTGCCATGATCCTTGCAGTCTCTTCCTCAGTTGGCCCCCTCAAGTAGTATTTGCCAAACTTTCCCACCACAGCTCGGCAAAACTTGTACGTGCACTCGATGGCAGTAGACTCACTCATGCGAAGGTAGTCGTCCTGTGTATCGGCAGGTGCTCCGTATGCAAGCATCCTCATGGCGGCGATGCACTTCGAATGGACGAGAACCCGAGAACGCCTACAGCGTCGAGCTTGAGCTTGAAGTAGGGGTCGAACTCTCGAACGCCGTGGAGGATATTCACGAACAGCCCCTTGCTCATCCTGTACCGCCACCGAAAATTGTCGGCATGTGTTGCGTCGTCGGCGAAGTAGTCGTTGTGCAGCATGGCATGCCCCTCCAGCCTCTGCCGCAGCTTCGACTTCCTTCTTCCCGGCCTTGATCCTCCGCGGCGCGGCCTCTTCCTCTTCTCCGCCTCAGCGTCAAGCATGTCCTGGAGGGACGCGATGATCAGCAAATTCTCCCGCAGGTCGTCGTCGAAGGCTTGCTCGTCCTCCAGCAGCAGGGCAACCATCTCATCGTCGCTGTCCATGGCTGAAGCAAAATCAATGGTTAAAATTGCGCCGAGGCAGATGACGCAACAAACAGCGGCCAATCGCGCCTACCTGGCAAGTCGTCGAGCACCTTCGTGCGCGGAGGTGGGACGGATTTGACGGCGCGTTCGGGACGCGCCGGCGACGTGGCGGCGGCGGCACGACCGGCGGGAGCCCCAGCCGCGACAACGGTGCGGACTCTCAGCAGAGATCAGACGCCCAAACGGCCGGGAAATCCAGCGGCGACGGTGGGGTGGGAGGCGCGGGAAGGAAGGAGCGACGAGAATAGAGGCGCGAACCAACGGTTTATGCAAATAGTCGCCGACGTGTGGGAGCCCACCTCGCTTTTCGTTGTGTCCGGCGTCCCCGGTGCATCCCCTGTGGGACGGGGACGGGCTCGGGGCGCCGGACACCGTATCGGGGCGCGCCGGACAAAAATGGGCTTTGGGGGACGCGACTGGAACGCATTTTCTGTCCGGCGCGCCCCAAATCCCTTTGGGGGACGCTTTGGGGGACGCGACTGGAGATGCTTTAACATGGGGTTAGGGTTTCCTTCCCAAGCGCGGCATTCCTATCTGGTGCCCGTCCATACAATGGTACAATGTAATTACACTATTCACATTCAGTTAATCTAGTAATCGTAATAAGAAACGTTCACTTGCGATCTAGAAATCTGAAGTGCGTTGCTAATGGGAAACATGAAACTGTTAAGCTTCATGCACTAGCCACTTGAACCAAAAGTCTGAACTGATGGAAAGGGCTAGGCAATTGATACGTCTCCAACGTATCGATAATTTCTTGTGTTCCATGCCACATTATTGATGTTATCTACATGTTTTATGCACACTTTATGTCATATTCGTGCATTTTCTGGAACTAACCTATTAACAAGATGCCGAAGTGCCGCTTGTCGTTTTCTGCTGTTTTTGGTTTCGAAATCCTAGTAAGGAAATATTCTCGGAATTGGACGAAATCAAAGCCCGGGGGCCTATTTTTCCACGAAGCTTCCGGAAGTCCGAAGACGAAACGAAGAGGGGCCACGAGGCAGCCGGAGCATAGGGCGGCGCGGCCCCTGCCCTGGCCGCGCGGCCCTATGGTCTGGGCACCTCGCGCCGCCTCTTGACCTACCCCTTCGCCTACTTAAAGCCTCCGTGACGAAACCCCCAGTACCGAGAGCCACGATACGGAAAACCTTCCAGAGACGCCGCCACCGCCGATCCCATCTCGGGGGATCCAGGAGATCGCCTCCGGCACCCTGCCGGAGAGGGGAATCATCTCCCGGAGGACTCTACACCGCCATGGTCGCCTCCGGAGTGATGTGTGAGTAGTCTACCCCTGGACTATGGGTCCATAGCAGTAGCTAGATGGTTGTCTTCTCCCCATTGTGCTATCATTGTCGGATCTTGTGAGCTGCCTAACATGATCAAGATCATCTATCCGTAATTCTATATGTTGCGTTTGTTGGGATCCGATGAATAGAGAATACTTGTTATGTTGATTATCAAGACTATGTCTATGTGTTGTTTATGATCTTGCATGCTCTCCGTTATTAGTAGATGCTTTGGCCAAGTTGATGCTAGTAACTCCAAGAGGGAGTATTTATGCTCGATAGTGGGTTCATGCCTCCGTGAATCCGGAGGAGTGACAAGAACCACTAAGGTTATGGATGTGCTGTTGCCACTAGGGATAAAACATTAGTGCTATGTTCAAGGATGTAGTCACTAGTTACATTACGCGCAATACTTAATGCAATTGTCTCGTTGTTAGCAACTTAATACCGGAGGGGGTTCGGATAATAACTCGAAGGTGGACTTTTTAGGCATAGATGCAGCTTGGATGGCGGTCTATGTACTTTGTCGTAATGCCCAATTAAATCTCACTATACTCATCATAATATGTATGTGCATGGTCATGCTCTCTTTATTTGTCAATTGCTCAACTGTAATTTGTTCACCCAACATGCTGCTTGTCTTATGGGAGAGACACCTCTAGTGAACTGTGGACCCCGGTCCAATTCTCTTTATCGAAATACAATCTATCGCAATACTTGTTCTACTCGTTTTCTCGCAAACAATCATCTTCCACACAATACGGCTAATCCTTTGTTACAGCAAGCCAGGTGAGATTGACAACCTCACTGTTTCGTTGGGGCAAAGTACTTTGGTTGTGTTGTGCAGGTTCCACGTTGGCGCCGGAATCCCCGGTGTTGCGCCGCACTACATCTCGCCGCCATCAACCTTCAACGTGCTTCTTGACTCCTCCTGGTTCGATAAACCTTGGTTTCTTTCCGAGGGAAAACTTGCTGCTGTGCGCATCATACCTTCCTCTTGGGGTTGCCCAACGAACGTGTGAAATACACGCCATCAAGCATAAATTTCTGGCGCCGTTGCCGGGGAGATCAAGACACGCTGCAAGGGGAGTCTCCACTTCTCAATCTCTTTACTTTGTTTTTGTCTTGCTTAGTTTTATTTACTACTTTGTTTGCTGCACTAAATCAAAATACAAAAAAATTAGTTGCTAGTTTTACTTTACTTGTTATCTTGTTTGCTATATCGAAAACACAAAAAAAATTAGTTTACTTGCATTTACTTTATCTAGTTTGCTTTATTTACTGTTGCTAAAATGGCCAACGCTGAAAATACTAAGTTGTGTGACTTCACAACCACAAATAATAATGATTTCTTATGCACACCTATTGCTCCACCTGCTACTACAAGCAGAATTCTTTGAAATTAAACCTGCTTTATCGAATCTTGTTATGCGAGAGCAATTTTCCGGTGTTAGTTCCGATGATGCTGCTGCCCATCTTAATAATTTTGTTGAACTATGTGAAATGCAAAAATATAAAGATGTAGATGGTGATATTATTAAACTAAAATTGTTCCCTTTCTCATTAAGAGGAAGAGCTAAAGATTGGTTGCTATCTCTGCCTAAGAATAGTATTGATTCATGGACTAAATGCAAGGATGCTTTTATTGGTAGATATTATCCCCCTGCTAAAATTATATCTTTGAGGAGTAGCATAATGAATTTTAAACAATTAGATACTGAACATGTTGCTCAAGCTTGGGAAAGAATGAAATCTCTCGGTTAAAAATTGCCAAACCCATGGATCGACTACTTGGATGATCATCCAAACCTTCTATGCAGGACTAAATTTTTCTTCGCGGAATTTATTGGATTCAGCTGCTGGAGGTACCTTTATGTCCATCACTCTTGGTGAAGCAACAAAGCTTCTTGATAATATGATGATCAACTACTCTGAATGGCACACGGAAAGAGCTCCACAAGGTAAGAAGGTAAATTCTGTTGAGGAATCCTCTTCCTTGAATGATAAGGTTGATGCTATTATGTCTATGCTTGTGAATGATAGGACTAATATTGATCCTAATAATGTTCCATTAGCTTCATTGGTTGCACAAGAAGAACATGTTGATGTAAACTTCATTAAAAATAATAATTTCAACAACAATGCCTACCGGAACAATTCTAGTAACAACTATAGGCCATATCCTTATAATAATGGCAACGGCTATGGTAATTCTTATGGAAATTCTTACAACAATAATAGGAATTCACCCCCTGGACTTGAAGCCATGCTTAAAGAATTTATTAGTACACAAACTGCTTTTAACAAACCCGTTGAAGAAAAGCTTGGTAAAATTGATATTCTTGTTTCTAGAGTTGATAGTCTTGCCTCTGATGTTGATCTTTTGAAATCAAAAGTTTTGCCTAATGAGAATTATCATAATAAAATTACTACTACAGCAAATGCCATTCAAGTTAGAATTAATGAGAATATAAGATTAATGGCTGAACTCGCGTGCTAGGTGGGATAGAGAAGAAAATGAAAAACTAGCTAAAGAGAAGAATATAGCTAAAGTTTGGACTATTACCACCACTAGTAATGCTAATGCTACACATGTTGCTGCACCTCATACTCATACTAATAAAAGAATTGGTGTTAGCAATGTTTCCACTTCTAATGCAAAGCGCGAAAACTCGCTCGAAACCGCTAAAACCGCTGAAACTGCCTGTGATAAACCTGCTGAAATTTTTTCCAACATTGGGGATGATGATCCCATTGCTTTAGATTATAATGGTTTGAATTTTGATGATTGCCACATCTCTGAAGTTATAAAGTTCTTGCAAAAACTTGCTAAAAGTCCTAATGCTAGTGCTATAAATTTGGCTTTCACGCATCATATTACAAATGCTCTCATAAAAGCTAGAGAAGAGAAACTAGAGTGCGAAGCCTCTATTCCTAAAAAGCTAGAGGATGGTTGGGAGCCCATCATTAAGATGAAGGTTAAAGATTTTGATTGTAATGCTTTATGTGATCTTGGTGCAAGTATTTCGTTATGCCTAAGAAAATTTATAATATGCTTGACTTGCCACCGCTGAAAAATTGTTATTTGGATGTTAATCTTGCTGATCATTCTACAAAGAAACCTTTGGGTAAAGTTGATAATGTTCGCATTACCGTTAACAATAATCTTGTTCCCATTGATTTTGTTGTCTTGGATATTGAATGCAATGCATCTTGTCCCATTATATTGGGAAGACCTTTTCTTCGAACTGTTGGTGCTATTATTGATATGAGGGAAGGTAATATAAAATATCAATTTCCTCTCAAGAAAGGTATGGAACACTTCCCTAGAAAGAGAATAAAGGTACCTTATGATTCTATTATTAGAACAAATTATGATGTTGATGCTTCATCTCTTGATGTTACTTGATACACACTTTCGCGCCTAGCCGAAAGGCGTTAAAGAAAAGCGCTTATGGGAGACAACCCATGTTTTTACCTACAGTACTTTGTTTTTATTTTGTGTCTTGGAAGTTGTTTACTACTGTAGCAACCTCTCCTTATCTTAGTTTTGAGTTTTGTTGTGCCAAGTTAAGCCGTTGATAGAAAAGTAAGTACTAGATTTGGATTACTTCGCAGTTCCAGATTTCTTTGCTGTCACGAATCTGGGTCTATCTCCCTGTAGGTAGCTCAGAAAATTACGCCAATTTACGAGCATGATCCTCAGATATGTAAGCAACTTTCATTCAATTTGAGCATTTTCGTTTGAGCAAGTCTGGTGCCATTTTAAAATTCGTCAATACGAACTGTTCTGTTTTGACAGATTCTGCCTTTTATTTCGCATTGCCTCTTTCGCTATGTTGGATGAATTTCTTTGATCCACTAATGTCCAGTAGCATTATGCAATGTCCAGAAGTGTTAAGAATGATTGTGTCACCTCTGAATATGTCAATTTATATTGTGCACTAACCCTCTAATGAGTTGTTTCGAGTTTGGTGTGGAGGAAGTTTTCAAGGGTCAAGAGAGGAGTATGATGCAACATGATTAAGGAGAGTGAAAGCTCTAAGCTTGGGGATGCACCCGGTGGTTCACCCCTGCATATATCAAGAAGACTCAAGCGTCTAAGCTTGGGGATGCCCAAGGCACCCCCTTCTTCATCGACAACATTATCAGGTTCCTCCCCTGAAACTACATTTTTATTCGGCCACATCTTATGTGCTTTTTTTCTTGGAGCGTCGGTTTGTTTTTGTTTTTGTTTTGTTTGAATAAAATGGATCCTAGCATTCACTTTATGGGAGAGATACACGCTCCGCTGTAGCATATGGACAAAAATGTCCTTGGTTTCTACTCATAGTATTCATGGCGAAGTTTCTTCTTCGTTAAATTGTTATATGGTTGGAATTGGAAAATGATACATGTAGTAATTGCTATAAATGTCTTGGGTAATGTGATACTTGGCAATTGTTGTGCTCATGTTTAAGCTCTTGCATCATATGCTTTGCACCCATTAATGAAGAAATACATAGAGCATGCTAAAATTTGGTTTGCATATTTGGTTTCTCTAAGGTCTAGATAATTTCTAGTATTGAGTTTGAACAACAAGGAAGACGGTGTAGAGTCTTATAATGTTTTCAATATGTCTTTTATGTGAGTTTTGCTGCACCGGTTCATCCTTGTGTTTGTTTCAAATAAGCCTTGCTAGCCTAAACCTTGTATCGAGAGGGAATACTTCTCATGCATCCAAAATACTTGAGCCAACCACTATGCCATTTGTGTCCACCATACCTACCTATACTACATGGTATTTTTCCGCCATTCCAAAGTAAATTGCTTGAGTGCTACCTTTAAAATTCCATCATTCACCTTTGCAATATATAGCTCATGGGACAAATAGCTTAAAAACTATTGTGGTATTGAATATGTAATTATGCACTTTATCTCTTATTAAGTTGCTTGTTGTGCGATAACCATGTTTACTCGGGGAACGCCATCAACTCGTTGTTGAATTTCATGTGAGTTGCTATGCATGTTCGTCTTGTCTGAAGTAAGGGCGATCTACACCGAGTTGAATGGTTTGAGCATGCATATTGTGAGAGAAGAACATTGGGCCGCTAACTAAAGCCATGATCCATGGTGGAAGTTTCAGTTTTGGACAAACATCCTCAAATCTCTAATGAGAAAAGAATTAATTGTTGTTGAATGCTTAAAGCATTAAAAGAGGAGTCCATTATCTGTTGTCTATGTTGTCCCGGTATGGATGTCTAAGTTGAGAATAATCAAAAGCGAGAAATCCAAATGCGAGCTTTCTCCTTAGACCTTTGTACAGAGCGGCATAGAGGTACCCCTTTGTGAAACTTGGTTAAAGCATATGTATTGCGGTGATAATCCAGGTAGTCCAAGCTAATTAGGACAAGGTGCGGGCACTATTGGTACACTATGCATGAGGCTTGCAACTTATAAGATATAATTTACATGATGCATATGCTTTATTACTACCGTTGACAAAATTGTTTCATGTTTTCAAAATCAAAGCTCTAGCACAAATATAGCAATCGATGCTTTTCCTCTATGAGGACCATTCTTTTACTTTCAATGTTGAGTCAGTTCACCTATTTCTATCCACCTCAAGAAGCAAACACTTGTGTGAACTGTGCATTGATTCCTACATACTTGCTTATTGCACTTATTATATTACTCTATGTTGACAATATCCATGAGATATACATGTTACAAGTTGAAAGCAACCGCTGAAACTTAATCTTCTTTTGTGTTGCTTCAATGCCTTTACTTTGAATTATTGCTTTATGAGTTAACTCTTATGCAAGACTTATTGATGCTTGTCTTGAAGTGCTATTCATGAAAAGTCTTTGCTTTATGATTCACTTGTTTACTCATGTCATACATATTGTTTTGATCGCTGCATTCACTACATATGCTTTACAAATAGTATGATCAAGATTATGATGGCATGTCACTCCAGAAATTATCCGTGTTATCGTTTTACTCGCTCGGGACGAGCGGAACTAAGCTTGGGGATGCTGATACGTCTCCAACGTATCGATAATTTCTTGTGTTCCATGCCACATTATTGATGTTATCTACATGTTTTATGCACACTTTATGTCATATTCGTGCATTTTCCGGAACTAACCTATTAACAAGATGCCGAAGTGCCGCTTGTCGTTTTCTGCTGTTTTTGGTTTCAGAAATCCTAGTAAGGAAATATTCTCGGAATTGGACGAAATCAAAGCCCAGGGGCCTATTTTTCCACGAAGCTTCCGTAAGTCCGAAGACGAAACGAAGAGGGGCCACGAGGCAGCCAGAGCATAGGGCGGCGCGGCCCCTGCCCTGGCCGCGCGGCCCTATGGTCTGGGCACCTCGCGCCGCCTCTTGACCTACCCCTTCGCCTACTTAAAGCCTCCGTGACGAAACCCCCAGCACCGAGAGCCACGATACGGAAAACCTTCCAGAGACGCCGCCACCGCCGATCCCATCTCGGGGGATCCAGGAGATCGCCTCCGGCACCCTGCCGAGAGGGGAATCATCTCCCGGAGGACTCTACACCGCCATGGTCGCCTCCGGAGTGATGTGTGAGTAGTCTACCCCTGGACTATGGGTCCATAGCAGTAGCTAGATGGTTGTCTTCTCCCCATTGTGCTATCATTGTCGGATCTTGTGAGCTGCCTAACATGATCAAGATCATCTATCTCGTAATTCTATATGTTGCGTTTGTTGGGATCCGATGAATAGAGAATACTTGTTATGTTGATTATCAAGACTATGTCTATGTGTTGTTTATGATCTTGCATGCTCTCCGTTATTAGTAGATGTTTTGGCCAAGTTGATGCTAGTAACTCCAAGAGGGAGTATTTATGCTCGATAGTGGGTTCATGCCTCCGTGAATCTGGAGGAGTGACAAGAACCACTAAGGTTATGGATGTGCTGTTGCCACTAGGGATAAAACATTAGTGCTATGTTCAAGGATGTAGTCACTAGTTACATTACGCGCAATACTTAATGCAATTGTCTCGTTGTTAGCAACTTAATACCGGAGGGGTTCGGATGATAACCTGAAGGTGGACTTTTTAGGCATAGATGCAGTTGGATGGCGGTCTATGTACTTTGTCGTAATGCCCAATTAAATCTCACTATACTCATCATAATATGTATGTGCATGGTCATGCTCTCTTTATTTGTCAATTGCTCAACTGTAATTTGTTCACCCAACATGCTGCTTGTCTTATGGGAGAGACACCTCTAGTGAACTGTGGACCCCGGTCCAATTCTCTTTACTGAAATACAATCTATCGCAATACTTGTTCTACCGTTTTTCGCAAACAATCATCTTCCACACAATACGGTTAATCCTTTGTTACAGCAAGCCGGTGAGATTGACAACCTCACTGTTTCGTTGGGGCAAAGTACTTTGGTTGTGTTGTGCAGGTTCCACGTTGGCGCCGGAATCCCTGGTGTTGCGCCGCACTACATCTCGCCGCCATCAACCTTCAACGTGCTTCTTGACTCCTCCTGGTTCGATAAACCTTGGTTTCTTTCTGAGGGAAAACTTGCTGCTGTGCGCATCATACCTTCCTCTTGGGGTTGCCCAACGAACGTGTAAAATACACGCCATCAAGCAGCAATCCACATATACATTTCAGAACACCCGACTCGCGTGTGACGGGAGAAGAGAAAGTCAACACGTGAAAGAAGAAGAGCACACCAAAACAGGGCATCAGCGGTGGCTAAAGAGGGGGCAACAACAATTTTTAGGCTTAATTGTGAAAACCATGTAAGAGGGGGGCAACAACAATTTTTAGGCTTAATTGCGAAAACCATGTGAAAGCCAGGATTTAAACTCGAGACCTGGGGCTCTGATACCATGTTAAGCTTCATGCACTAGTCACTTGAACCAAAAGTCCGAACTGATGGAAAGGGCTAGGCAATCCACACATACATTTCACAACGAACATTTGACCATCCTTTCCATCTCCAGCACATCTAATCCTTAATCGGTGTTAGGTTAGCTAAATACTTTTGACTGTCCTTTCCATCTGCAGCACAGCTAATACATCGTACAAATTACCATCATGAGACTATGCTACTAGTTCCACGACACGATTGTGTTATTCTAACAACTGTGGCGAACTAGCTAGCTAGCTAAACACCAACGCGTGCGGGGGCGCACTACGGAAACCAGTCAAGATGCCGACGGCAACATCCTGTGCCGACGGTAAAATATCGGGGCCGTCGGCACAGGACTTGTTCCGGTCAGGCCAGCAGGTCAGCCGTCGGCATAGGTAAACCATCGGCACATGAAGGTTTGTGCCGACGGTAACCGTCGGCAACGAGCTAACAGCGTCAGGCCTGTGTCGACGGCAACACATATTTTCAGCCCTATGCCGACGGCAAAGCCGTCGGCATAGCCATTTTTCATTTTACCACATTAATATTCAAAAAATCATAACTAAATCATTATAATTCAGAAAAATACAAATAATATATCAAAATTTTCAGAAAAAATAAATTCTATCTTGGAAAAATATCAAACTTGGAATATTTAAAATATCTCAAAGAACCTTCTCAAAAATGAGCTATCATATCCGATGTTTTATGGCTTTCACACAGAACAACCAATGTTATGGATAGAATCGCGGCATAGTTTGTGATAATGTGCCCATATTGTGCACACATGTGCATCTTGGAATGTCTTACGATGTTGCAGGAGGAAGTTTTCCATTTCATCGCACGAAAAAACCATTTTCCATGTTTGAGGTGTCGAAAACGGGGTGTTTTGTGAAGCAACCACCAAATTAAAGTTTCACATTGGTACCAACACATTTTTCAAAAATACTAGACCACATAAGATGGACAATTTATTCACCGGTGTATCAGGAACCTTTCCGTCCATCCCTCATGAAAAAGACAAATTCCTGCCGTATCGGTAGGAGGCCGACCAGATTTGAACTACAGGTACATGATATATGCTCAAGATTTTTGTAAAAATCTTTTTTAGATTCACAACATGATATTTCATCAAGATCCGGTGCATGTTTGGTGAACCTCAACCCCGGGCAAAGGATCTTCATGCCCGCCGTTTTGAATATAGTTTGAAACGGGCATAAAAAAAATTGAAAAATATCCAAACAATGTGAAACCTTCGCGTGGTGTCATATTATGTGTCAGAGTTGCAATGAAAATATTAAAGTTGGAAAATTGCGAACATCACAAAAAATCCTTCACAAAATGAGCTATCATGTTCGAGGTTTCATGACATTTAGGTCAAACGACCAATGTTATGGATAGAATCGCGGCATAGTTTGTGATAATGTGCCTATATTATGCACACATGTGTATCTTGAGATGTTTTACGATGTTGCAGGAGGATGTTTTCCTTTTCATCGCGCCAAAAAGCCATTTTCCATTTTTGAGGTGCCGAAAACGCGATGTTTTGTGAAGCAACCACCAAATTAAAATTTCAAATTGGTACCAACACATTTTTTGAAAACACTAGACCACCTAAGATGGAAAATTTCCCAACCGATGTATCTGGAACTTTTCCGTCCATTCCTCATGAAAAAGAAAAATTCCTGCCGAATCGGTAGGAGGCCGACCAGATTTGAACTACTGGTACATGATCTAATGCTCATGAATTTTTGAAAAAATTATTTTTAGATTCAAAATATGATATAGATGTCATATTTGGATTCCTCTCATTTTTCTAATTGATTTATACATACTATTTATTAAATTTTGATTTACAGATTTAAAGATATTAATTGTTCCATATTAAATAAAAAAAGAAAAAAAATTTTATTGTCCATTTGAATTCAAGATTAATATACTTATACTTGTAGTTTATTTAGGTAATTGTTTGGAATTCAAAAAAAAATGATGTGCAACATCAAGTAATAAGGGTTAATAGTATTGATATAGTATTATTGTCAATAAGGTGTCATTTCTTTCATGGAATCTAGTCTAAATGGAACCGAGAAGTTAAGCGTCTTAGGGGTGGAGTAGTGTGAGGATGGGTGACTGGCCGGGAAGTTTGACCATGAGTGAAATTTGACCTAATATTAAGTGTAGTTAGAGCTAAAATGGTGCATGTGAGAGATTAATAAATTGGGATAAAAAAATTTGAAAAAATTTTAAAAAAAAATTTGAAAAAATTCGAGCCAGAATTACCAAACGGCGTTATTTCTATGCCGACGGCCAGCCTGTGCCAACGGCAACTTTGCATGTGCCGAGACGTTATTGTGCCGACGGCAAGATGCCGACGGCTGCCGTCGGCACAAGCCTGTGCTGAAGGCAAAACAAGCTGTGCCGACGGCCGCCTTGACTGGTTCCGTAGTGGCGGGTGGCATGGCATGATGCGATTTCAGCCCCCAGGGTATGGCATACCAGCCCAGCCATGGCGCAAAGCGACTCTCTTGGCACAACATGCGCGCGCCTGCCCCGGAAGGCAATGAATAGCCAAAGATCACGAGCTAGGCTTCAATGAAACAAGCCTTCTCTTTTGCGAGCCCCTTTGCGGTGGCGATAGCAGCAGAATCGGCAGCGGTATGATGCTCGCTCTATGATGGTCCCAATCGATCGAGCTCTCGCGCAGGCCGGTCATGGACGAGAGCTGCTAGGCCGGGCAAAGCACACTCGAACTGAAGGGGAGTTCACAACTTGCACAGGATTTGGCTTGGCGCCTGATCACGAACTAGTTAAGCTAGGCCGGGCAAAACACCATGATTAGAGCCATGCGTCATCTCCTCAACGAGCCCCATCATTTTGTCGTCGGTGCTATTATATACCATGCGTCCATGCCACATTCCCATAGATCCTTGCTTGCTTCATTCGAGGCATGGAGGCTCCAATGCCACATATGCAGATATCAGCTAATCTCCCGTTGTCACGCAACACGCGTGCCCTTAATTTCGTTTATGTTTACTAGATGCTATGCAACGTGATTGGCAGCGCTAGGCGCTGCTATAAACGTGACAAGCAAATAACAAGCAAATAACAAAGAGCGAAAAGGAAATCAAAGTGGAGACATAAATTTCAACGTGGAAAACCCCTCCAACAGAGGGAGAAAAACGACAGACATCAGCCATCAAACTTCACTATATTGAAAAGTGTTTATGAACAAGATGGGCATGACTTTGGATCGCAAATAACTGTCCGGAAGGTGAACTAAACATTAAGTATCGCAGGGGTAATTGCTGATATACAGGTACAGCGATCACACACACCATGTCACCATCACGGAACTGCCGCATGACAATGCAGGCTTTTTTTTTACCAAGCTATGAGGCGACATTGTTCGGGACCAAGATTTTGAGCACGCCACGCTTTGATCAAAGGCACGTTTCGATCGTAGGACGCGACTCATAACGCCGGCTAGTGCGATCAGGTCAGAGATACAAATTAAGCTATTTGATCCAAAAAGACGCAAAGCTATCTGGCTTTTGCCCGGCCGGCGCGCGTGGCCGTCCCAAAACCACAGCTGCATGCTACCTAGCCTCGCCGCGAGCGCCTTTCGTGTGTGTGCTTAACCAAAAGGACCCGTAAATGATGTGCTGCGTTTGTAGATTGAGTTAGATTCACTTTATTTTGACTTTAGGTCACAGACTCTCAATCTCACCTTATTAACATCAACGTGAAGATCCAGGAGGGTGAGGGGCGAGGGCAGACTGAAGTGTGATGCAATGGCTAATGATGAGCTTTATCAGACAGAGCGGAGGAATCTTAAAGGGATAAAAGCCAGCATCCATTGACATATTCGCGTGGCCTTCCCTTCTAATGATAGTGTTGCATAGAATCGGACGTCAACGTAAACCATGTGACGCCCTCGATCCTCCCTCGTGAAGCCTTATTTGGTGCTAGAGTTTTACAGAAGATTAGCAGGAATAATTTTCAGCAAACTTCAAATCTCTACTTATTCTAAATACAATTTTTTTTTGCGAAAGCTAAATACAAATTTGGTGCTAGAGTATTGATCGAGTTTAATTTTTGCTTATCCCCATTTTTCTCTAAACCTTAGTATATTTTTCTCAATTTCCAAAACTCTACCCCTACCTGGCGGATTGGGATTGAGGTTATGGGAATTGAATGACGCTAGAAGTTCACCCAATACTTTACAGTATTATCTCCACAAATCCCCACAAATACTCTAATACCAAACAAAGCCTAATTGACTTGAGCTATTTGTATTAGTATGTGACTTAACAATTGCTTGTGAAGCAAGCACATGAGCGGGTGGTTTTGTTATCTTATATTAATTTCCATTCACATTATCGTCACCGAAAGCGGAACCTAATACATATATTTGAGTGTTCTCCATCAAGGAAACTAATTGTAAGATGACGATAGTACGATATGATCTCAAGAGAAATCGAAACATTACAGACGCACATAACAACCAACTTATTAAGAAAAAATATACTGAAAAATGAACAATACTAACAAGTAACAACATCATCCCCACTAAGGACAACCTTGTTAAACATAATTGGCAAGACAACAAAATGTATTTGATGAGACAATAAAATATTTATTCTTTCAATACTAGTTTGCTAGATCTATATGGTCAATCATCCAAATAGGTTCTAGCGTATATCCGCCACGTAGTGTTGCCAAGATTTTCGATAATTGGCTTAATATGGTAGATCATAGGTTCAAAATACTTATTAGGATGGAAGAGCTTGCCGTTATTTGGTCGCTTTGTCGATGTAGAAATAATAAGTTTTTTAATGATAAAATATTTATTATGCAGGTTATCTACTGATACACCTCTTTGCTTCGTTCATGGTTGTTTCTTCAGCGTGTGGAGAATCGCGACTTCTTTACGAACATATCTACACAGTTGGAGGACATGATGCTGAAATTTATTTCCCAACATATGTGGCAGCGTAATCTCATGAAAACATAATTGGCAAGACAACATAATGTATTTGATGAGACAATAAAATATTTATTCTTCCAATACCAGTTTCATAGACCTATATGGTCAATCATCCAAATAAGTTCTATCGTATAGCCGCCACATAGCGTTGCCAATATTTATGGTAGATCATAGGTTCAAAATACTTACTAGGATGGAAGAGCTTGCCGTTATTTGGTCATTTTGGCTATGTAGAAATAAAAAGATTTTTAATGATAAAAACTTCTATTATGTGGGTTGTCTGCCGATACACCTCTTTGCTTCATACATGGTCATCTCTTCAGCGTGTGGAGAACCACTACTTCTTTATGAAGATGTCTACACGGTTGGAGGACACGATGAAGAGATTTATTTCCCAACATAGGTGGCAGCGTAATCTCAGAATTGGACCTCCAGTTACTTAGGCGAAGATATTATTTCACAGATGTTTACTTGTATTGAGGGCTTTTTTGCTTTTTTTTGTATGCACATGTTGAGTTGATGTCCCCTTTTATCGAAGAAAAAAAAGTAATAACATCAATCACTATCATAAGCAACACCTAACTGCGAGAACGGTTTACAAAATCAATGCCTTTAGAGAGAGAAATACTCTCACATGCCGCGATTTCCAGGTACAAGCACTATATCATAGGAGAAGTTCTAAGTCTACATTTGAGGGAGAAAATCCAAAGTCTGGATTTAATTGGTTGTGCCTTCTAATGGCCTTGTTGAAGATATTATTTTGAGAGACGGTATTTTCTTCAGAGTGAAAATTTAAGATCTATGACCGGACAATGATGGCGCATGTACACTGTTTTCACTCTTGCAGGCTTCAGTTTTGAAGAACTTTAGGTGTTGCATTTCTGGTGCTTGTGATGATGCTACAAGGACTAAGAACATTAAAGTAAAACTTTTCTCTTTTAGCTTAATTTTTCTTTGTTGGATGTGCGCATCCGTACTGCCATTAGAGCATTGTGTTATTGCAGAAGCCCTATCTAATTGGTACCTTCGCGATATCAATATATTTTCTTTATCGAAAAAATATCAGGAACCTGTTGTACTTTGTGTCGTTACTACCCTAGCCTAAAAAGGTACAAGATGAGGGTACATACGACTGAATGGATCATCGACATAGGGCATCAAAGATCACGGCGAAACAAATGGCTCTCCTTTAACCTATCTTTGTGCTTCTCACCGCTTGCTTGCTTCTCTATCTCGTCTCCAAATTCCCTTGTAATGGCTACAATCCGGTGTATGTGAACAATAAATTGTAATTTATACTCGTTGTTCATTGCTGAATCGAAACAAATGGCTCTCCTTTAACCTATCTTTGTGCTTCTCACCGCTTGCTTGCTTCTCTATCTCGTCTCCAAATTCCCTTGTAATGGCTACAATCCGGTGTATGTGAACAATAAATTGTAATTTATACTCGTTGTTCATTGCTGAATCAAGTAGGATCATAACGCACTACATGTATGACATAAGGATAACTTACTAAGTCTGCAAATTTGATGTCCCTGGTATGGATCCAGGAAGGAGCCCATAAGGAAGTAGCCCATAAAGCCCATGAGAATAAAAGGACCCGGAAGCACCCGAAGCCCAGGAACCAGACGTGATTGGCAAGGAAAACCCCATCAAGTAGACGACACTGGCATAGGCCCATCGTTGTATTTGTAACCGACCCGAATTAGACTCTCTGACCCGGCCTCTCATATAAAGGTCTGGAGAAGCAAACATGAAGGATATACTTAGATTGATTGAGACACAATCTTTGCAACCCTAGATCTGTTCTAGGAACCTGACGTTTTTGAGGCTTCTAGTAATAACATCGGACCACCTTGTTTGTCTAATAAGCCGACAAAATCACCAGCACTCCTCTTTCCATGAAACCCAAGTCCATAACCATGAACATTACTCAGGTTACCCCTCGTCAGTTGGTGTCGTCTGTGAAAAATATGGCCGCTGGAGTCATGGATTCGACTGCTCCTTCTTCACCAAGCAACAACTGAACGATTATCGGTGGGCGGATCAAGGATTTTCACCCAAGAGAGAAAAGGTCAAACTCAACAATTCCTTTCAGAAGAGAATGAGGTGTAAATACCGTCATCGGAAAGTTCAACAAACAACTTAAAAAGGAGAACAACGCCCCCCCCCCCTCGGCCCCAAAAGAAATTATTCACCACGCGTAAACTCAACAATGGCTTTCACCGCAATCTCTCGTATCTGCTGTTTCGCCGTCGTGTAGTTATTTGAAGCTCCTGTTATCACCAGATTTTGGCTAAATCAGGAGGTGGGCCGCGATCAAGATGGGCTTGGAAGATTACACGTGGAAGATCTCTGAAGCGGCCTTGCTCGGAGAATTTGGGCTAGATTGCCCATGTATCTTTAATTACGATAGATTGTATCTAGATTAAAAGTTAGAGTTTATCTCGTGCACGGTTTAGTGCACGCCCACATTAGAAAGTCCCCTGGACTATAAATATGTACCTAGGGTTTATGGAATAAACAACAACCAACGTTCAACCACAAAAAATCTCGGCGCATCGCCAACTCCTTCGTCTCGAGGGTTTCTACCGGTAAGCACCATGCTGCCTAGATCGCATCTTGCGATCTAGGCAGCACAAGCCTGCCCACGTTGTTCATGCGTTGCTCGTACTGAAGCCTTTTTGATGGCGAGCAACGTAGTTATCTTAGGCATGTTAGGGTTAGCATTGTTCTTCGAATTACATGCTTTCGTAGTGCAACCCTTGCATGTCTAGCCGCCCTTACACTTATCTTAGGTGTAGGGGCGGCACCCCGCTTGATCATAATTTAGTAGATCTGATCCGTTACGGTTGCTCCTTGTTTCATCAAGGATTAGTTTAATATCCGCAATAGTTAGGCCTTACAAAGGGTTGGAGGATCCAGCGGCGTGTAGGGTGGCGTTTGCTAGCCCTAGAAAGGATGTTCCGGGGATCAACCTCGTGTTGGTTTTTAGGCCCCGTCTAGGATCGGCATTACGGTCACCGTGCGCGAGCGCGAGGCCCAATCGTGAGTAGGATGATCCGATTATGCGGTGAAAACCCTACATCGTCGTGGATTTCATTAGCTTTATCTTGATCAAGCAGGACCACCATATATTCGGACACCCAGTCTGAATCATGGGTGGATCGGCTCTTTGAGCCGATTCACGAGATAACCCGAGAGCCGATCGAGGCTCGTATTTAACGTTTACGTGTGTGCCCCGCAGGAAACTAAGCTAGGCATCATCCACACCTTCCCGACCAGGTATAGGTCGGTGGAACGCCCTTGTGATAAACATCGGACGTGCGACCAGGAGGCTTTGCGGGCCGTCGCTCGTAGGGACCGGGCCAGCCGCAGCCCTAGTTGTTCCCGGCTCTACTGTGCTGACCGTCTCTGCCCGCCAGGGGGTTTCTGACGTCAACACATTCTGGCACGCCCGGTGGGACTACCTTTCACATCCACCGCATCGCCATCTACACCTGAGATGGCGGAAAGCACTCCGGCCAAGTACGAGGATCTGCCTGATGAACTCAAAAGGAAACATGACGAGATTAAGGCAGCCCTCGAAGCCGAACTCATCGGCTCCTTCGGGAAGACCCGTGCGCACGGCAACGAGCCCAATGAAAATTCACGTCCATTGCCGGGCGACAACATGGTGGATCTCAGCCACTCCATATGTCAGCCAGAGTTCTCCTTTGGCATCAACATGGCAGGGCTTGCAAGCCGCCATGGCAAAGATGAAGCAGAAAGCAGCCACTCCCGTGGCAAGGATAAATTGGAGGCCGATCCACGCGACCGGCCCCAAGATGATGACAGACGGTACCTGACACAGGAGGGAGCGAGAAGCGTGCGGCATCAACGTCCACTCTCCGAGCATCTCCTCAACAAATATGAGCGGCAGTACGACCGACGTCGGCGCTACGACGTAGATGATGAGAGAAATCATCGGTCTGATGCAGAGGACAGGAGGTACCGTCAGCATAGAAGAAACAACGACGGGTACAATCGTCACGCTGAGGTACAATCTTAGGGCCTCTCCCACCACAAAGCAAACGCGCTGAGTCCCCTCGATGGGAAGATCTCGAGGATTCAGAAAACGAGGGACAAGAAGAAGAAGAAGACAGGTACCACCGGCCAAGGTGGTGCCCTGACGGACTCAGCCGTTCCCAAAAACGCAGGGTTCAGCGATTGCGCGGCCGGGAAGAAGCTGAAAGATTGTACCTGCACACGTTGAGGAAGGCACGGCCTGATCTGGCCGCCAAAATTCAGCGAGCTCTGGACGAAGAAGGCCGGCCACAAAGAAAAGAGTGGCGCCCCAAGCAAAGGAAAGCCGATGATGATACATCGGCTGGTGCGAACATGGTCTTCATTCTTCCAGCGGAGTTTAGCGCTCCAAGATTATACGAAGCACCTGTGGCACAATTGGACTGCGGCCCACGGCCGGTCATCTTTGAGAAGCCGAAAGAAAGAAGTTACAGGCATCTGAAGGCCCTGTACTTGCGAGGCTACATCAATGGGCAGCCCGTCAACAAGATGTTGGTGGACACCGGAGCGGCAGTTAACATTATGCCATACTCCATGCTACGTCGGTTGGGACGCTCCAGCTCGGATCTGATCAAGACCAACGTGACACTGAGCGATTTCAACGGCCAAGCATCTGACGCGCAAGGTGTTCTGAATGTGGATCTGACCGTAGGAAGGAAAACTATCCCTACGACGTTCTTTATCATCGACAGCAAGAGTACCTACGCTGTCCTACTAGGGAGAGATTGGATCCACGCCAATCGTTGCATTCCATCCACGATGCACCAATGCCTCGATACAGCTGGGATGGAGATGAAGTAGAAGTCGTCCACGCAGATGATTCGGCCGAGGTTTCAACAAACTGGCATGGACGTTTGGGAGACATCAGGCCAAGAGCCACTCTCAGGCATCAATCTGGACGACTGCGAGCGCATCGACGTGACAAAGAACGGGGTTAGGCTGGTTTCCACAGGCCTGACCGTGTAACAAAGCAAGCGCCAATGAGCAAACGCGGCGAGGCTGATCCTTTTGATCGGCCCCTAAAGGTTTATGAAGGGACGTTACAAAACCTTCACCGAGCAAGCAATGTGGAGGCCGATTCCAGTAATCGGCCAAAATTATCCTCACCATCCATTCTGCCTGGGTTCAACTGCAATCTGACAGAGCCGACACCATCAATTCTCTTGACAGATTCGGCTCGGGGGGGACCCAGGTGGATAAAACACGAGGATATGGATATGCAGTAGAAGTGTCTCATCCTTTTTCGATGGGTATCAAAGTATGGGGGCCGATGCATAAATCGGCCGTAAAAATCCAAAAATTCGAAGATTTTTGAGCTCAGCCGATGTAGCAGACATCGACTTAAGGATCAATAGATCAGGAAGTAGATCTTCTCTTCTAAGACCAGGAGAACAGCCGGTGACGAAGCAATCGGTTGTGATGTTTTGACCAAGGTGGTGACTTGGTAGCTATCACTTCCAGGGGGTGTTACATCCAGAGTTTTGGAGGGCGTCAGAAGTTCAAAAACATCCCCACCGGGAGTTGCCTCCGCCTGCCAAAGACAATGAACCGATCTGGTCAGCCAGGTGCAAGATGTGAGCTGGAGAAGCTCGGGGGGGGGGGCAGCTCGCCCTGAAATTTCTTCGCTCTAAAGAACCGATTGTTGTTGGAATCGGCTGATGCTGCATTACGAGTTGGAAACCGAGGATGACCGACGTGGTCGGCTCATTGCTATTCTCGCCCGACTAAAGCTCGGGGGGCAGCTTGCCCCGAAGGTTCCTTTGCTACAGAAAGCCGATTTTGTTGGAATCGGCTGGCTCTCGCATCACAACCGTTCGAAGAATGGTACCGATATTGCAAAATTATCGCTTTCAGCATGCCGCCGATTCAGCGACAAGCCCAGGGCTCTGTTGTAGACACTTGCCTGAAGCTAGATTGCCAGCTTGGTAGATGGGCTGGTTAGATTCATAATCCGGTTTAATGATCCCTTTTGAGGTGTTTCGTGATGCAGAGCCGGTGCACGGTCATCAACCTTAGTACAAGTGCGCGAGGTTGCCAGGTTGCCAGTTCAGCAGTGCTATCAGAGGAATGTGGGCATGCAAGTCAGCCTTGTTCATGGAGCTGTGGGTAATCATCCACAGTATCGACCGCCAACGGAAGAAAGGTGATCGGCCGGTTGGCCCTGCAGGATAGCTCTCTTGGGCGTGATCGAGCCCGCCCTGAAATATCGATGATCTGGGAAACCGATTTGTTGGAATCGGCTGATGCGGCACCACAGTTGGGAAGCCGGTGATGGTCCATTAGGCTGGTCCATTTTTTATCCTCGCCTTGGCTGAGGCTCGGGGGGCAGCTCGCCCTCAAGGATTAGCCGATTTTGTCGAAATCGGCTCATTCTTCATCACGGCTCATTTGAAAGATGGCGAATTATTGCAGAAGGAAACCGCCGGAGCTGAGTGAGCGGAATTTGGAAAGGATGATGCGGCAGGAGAATGTCTGAAATTTAAAGTTAATAAGGAAATTGGACATTATTTCAGGGGTTTTTGCCGCTAAGTTTAACATGCCATCCTGTGAAATCTGCATTTACAAGTCCTAGGATTTGCGCGATTATGGCTTGGCCTTGTTGGACCAGGAGTTTGGGTCCGGATGGATCTATCTCGAAATTTATCGTGAGGGACCGATGCGCTGCCGTCGGCTCGCTGGGCTTTGACCAAATTGACAATCGGCAGAATCAGCACGAAGGACAATCGGCTAAATTATCCTAAGGGAAATCGACAAAATCAGATTGGGGAATTTCTTCATTGATAAACCAGATTTCTTACACAGAAGAGCTGATTGCTCTCAAAAGGGAGTACTAAGGGGATACATTGCCCCGTCTACTGCTACTAATCCTGTGCTAAGGGTCCTATCTATGGGCTGTTGCTGCCCTCGTCGCCGCCGTCATCGCTGCTGTCGGCGCTGCTCCCGGCCGGCTCGTCGTCGCTGCTCCAGCGGCCGCCGGCAGGACCTTCGTTGTCCTCATCTTCCTCCTCGTCGTCGTCGTCGTCGTCGTCGTCGCTGTCGAAGTCACTCAGATTCCCCGGCCAGGGGCAATGGCGCTTGGCCGGCGGCTCGTCGGGGAGGCTGTCGTCGTCGTCCTCCTCCTCTTCTTCCTCCTTCACCTCCTCGGAGGTGGTGAAGTCGTCCCAGGAGAAGCGATCGTCATCGCTCTCCTCCTCCGGTTCCCCGTCGGCGAGGAAGCGGAGGTCACGCTCCCCTTCCGTTGAGGATTTGTCATCCTCCGACCAGAGGGAGAAGTCATGGCTCGACTCCTCCCCGGCCTCAATGGCGCGGCGGATGTTGGCCGCATGGACCTCCGCCGGGTTCGGCTCCGGCGTCGGCTCGCAAGACGAAGAGGACTGGGTGGAAAGATCCGACGAGGCGGAGGAGGAAGAAGACATTGTGGCAGAGGAGGGTTTTTTTGGAAGTGCTAATGCGAAGAGGAGAACTGTTCGATGCGGTTAAATAAAAGGATGGGGATTTAATTTTCGAACAGTTTTCGTGGACATGGTGCCAAAACTGTCAAATCGTGCAGAGAAGTTGGGAAGGCAAGTCGTCATGATGAAGCATACTGCGACGGTTCTGCTTCGCCACGACGTGACCCCTCGGAGGAAAAACGAGTGGTTTTGAAATTATCATTACCAAAACCAGGGGGCATGTGTTATCACCGGATTTTGGCTAAATCGAGAGGTGGGCCGCGATCAAGATGGGCTTGGAAGATTACACGTGGAAGATCTCTCAAGCGGTCTTGTCTCGGAGAATTTGGGCTAGATTGCCCATGTATCTTTAATTACGATAGATTGTATCTAGATTAAAAGTTAGAGTTTATCTCGTGCACGGTTTAGTGCACGCCCACATTAGAAAGTCCCCGGACTATAAATATGTACCTAGGGTTTATGGAATAAACAACAACCAACGTTCAACCACAAACAAATCTCGGCGCATCGCCAACTCCTTCGTCTCGAGGGTTTCTACCGGTAGCACCATGCTGCCTAGATCGCATCTTGCGATCTAGGCAAAGACAAGCCTGCCCACGTTGTTCATGCGTTGCTCGTACTGAAGCCTTTTTGATGGCGAGCAACGTAGTTATCTTAGGCATGTTAGGGTTAGCATTGTTCTTCGAATTACATGCTTTCGTAGTGCAACCCTTGCATGTCTAGCCGCCCTTACACTTATCTTAGGTGTAGGGGCGGCACCCCGCTTGATCATAATTTAGTAGATCTGATCCGTTACGGTTGCTCCTTGTTTCATCAAGGATTAGTTTAATATCCGCAATAGTTAGGCCCTAAAAAGGGTTGGAGGATCCAGCGGCGTGTAGGGTGGCGTTTGCTAGCCCTAGAAAGGATGTTCCGGGGATCAACCTCGTGTTGGTTTTTAGGCCCTGTCTAGGATCGGCTTACGGTCACCGTGCGCGAGCGCGAGGCCCAATCGTGAGTAGGATGATCCGATTATGCGGTGAAAACCCTACATCGTCGTGGATTTCATTAGCTTTATCTTGATCAAGCAGGACCACCATATATTCGGACACACAGTCTGAATCATGGGTGGATCGGCTCTTTGAGCCGATTCACAGGATAACCTGAGAGCCGATCGAGGCTCGTATTTAACGTTTACGTGTGTGCCCCGCAGAAACTAAGCGAGGCATCATCCACACCTTCCCGACTGGTATAGGTCAGGAGGCACGCCCTTGTGATAAACATCGGACGTGCGACCAGGAGGCTTTGCGGGCCGTCGCTCAGAGGGACTGGGGCCAGCCGCAGCCCTAGTTGTTCCCGGCTCTACTGTGCTGACCGTCTCTGCCCGCCAGGGGGTTTCTGACGTCAACAGCTCCACCACTACAACCGACACACATACAATACACATGTACTACCTTTGTTCATAAAAGAATATCGCAAGTTTATCTAAATTTGTACCTGTATATATACATCTAAATTTAGATAAGGTTCCGGTATCTTTCTATTAAGGGAGAAAGTAATAGAAAACCATTTCACTCACTCTTCCAGAAGGAAGAAACAACCCTTGCTCGCTCTTGTCCACTGCCTCACGTTCGAATTTTTTTTAGGGTAAAACACAATATATTAAGCTAGCAAGCCGCCTCATTAAAAACCTTCCAGTCACCTTCGGTACCCTGGTAAGGAAAAGAGTGCGTCTGGAACTTGCTGCCGAGTTCAAAACAGAGTTACATCAGCGATTACATCAGAAATCACATGATCCGGCGGATCATCAACCCAAGCCATACCTCTGTTAGCCTCAAAACTAAATCTAGCTAAATTGTGGGCTACCCTATTAGACTCCCTTGGACAGTAATTAACAGAAACAGATCCTATTCTTTGTAAAATATCAAAACAGTCCATTAAAATAGCTGTGCTAGTAATCCAAATATCCCTCTCTCCATTGCAAGCATCCACCAAAGCCATGTTATCAGATTCGATTATTGTTGCAGAACACTTTATTCTCTCTAGTAATTCTAGCCCCCTTTTTAACGCCAACGCTTCCGATGTACCTGCATCCAACATATTAGTCATTGGCCACGCTTCTCCCGCCAACGCTGAACCATTTGAATCACGAATCACTGCCGCCACCGCGCCAGCACCTGAGGGGAAGAAACATGCATCAACATTCATCTTATAATTACTTGGTGGAGGTTTCGTCCAACCATTTCCCTTCGGAACTGTCACATGCGATGACGCCCTATAATTTGTTGTGATTGCCTGGATTGAGAAAACTGATTTTTTAACCGGAGCCGCAGTTTCTCCCTTCACCATTTCCCGACGTTGCCACCAAATATACCAAGCAGCAACTAGGATTGTTTCCTTTAGTCTTAACAGACCAATGACTGGATTGTTCTTCAGAGGTCCTCGCGGAATTTCTTCCAACACTACTGATCCAGAATGGTCAATATCACAAGCCGTTCTTATATAATCTTCTAGACCCAGCTCCTTCCAGACCTCCTTTGCACGCTTAGAAGTAAACATCAGGTGTTTTATGTCTTCACAGCCAGAATTACAAACAGGACATTGGGCAGAGACTTTAATATGTCTGTTTGCTAAGATCCCTCTTCCCGGCACCAAACCATGGAGAGCTTTCCATCTAAAAAAATTAATCTTGGCAGGAACATCTAAACTCCAAAGAGTATTCCACACAGGATTGATCAATTCAGTACCTTGTCCATCAGCTCTTCTCATTCTTGTCCCAAATTGATGTGGTCGTTAACCATGACAATTGTGTTCAATCTTCTTCTCTCCGAGTTATGCAGATTGTATCTCGCCGACAAGAAATCAGTGATGATTTGTCATGTCATGCAATGTGTCTCAAACGCTGCATGGGCTTTTGCTGGCCTTTTAAAGTGAGGCAAGGAGCCCATGGTCTTCAGACCTGGGCCATCGTGTCCCACAGCTGTTGCGCTGACTTCGTCACAGAAAAAAATTGCGCTGATAACTATTCTTCGGTCTACTGTCGTCTATCTTTCACACAGCAAGAAGATCGATAACACGCCAACCTCGCTTTCACTCGGAGAGACACGCAACCGCTGACGATAGCAAGAAGCAGATCTTTTTTTTACTTGAGGGATCCGACAATATAACAATTGAAACATACGCGGGCACCACCCATGAATTGAGCAAACACAAGGACGAAGATGCATCGCAGAAAAATCAACTGTACCCAATTAAAACTGGTCAACAGTGTCGCTCGTAGCCGCCCATGCATGCTGGCTGGATGCTTTGACCCGCACAGTACTCCTGGCTAACTCGATTGTGTATTCGTGATGTACTCCCGGCTAACTGGAGCATTCATGTACTATTTAAGGAGCACGGTAGAACCGCGGTAGCAGCTCTTCCCACGCACGCGACAAGCAAGTACCATGGCCACCTCCGCCGCGCCTGCGCCGCCGCACGCGCTCATCCTCCCTTACCCGGCCCAGGGCCACGTGATCCCGTTCATGGAGCTCGCCCACCGCTTCCTCGACCGCGGCTTCGACGTCACCTTCGTCAACACCAAGTACAACCACGACCGCGTCATGGCCGCCGCCGACGCTGCCACGACAACCTTCACAGGATTATCTTCCGCAGCAGCCGGGTCCCGGCTGCGCCTCGTCGCGGTCGCGGACGGGATAGACGCCGGAGGCCACGAGAACCTGGTCCTGCTCAACGCCGCCATCCAGGTGGACATCCCGCCGCAGCTGGAGCCGCTTCTCGACGGCGACGGCGAGGGGCTTGGGAAGGTGACCTGCGTCGTCGTCGACGTCGCCATGTCGTTCGCGCTGGACGTTGTCAAGCGTCGCGGGATCACCTCGGCTGCGCTCTGGCCAGCCTCCGCGGCGGTGCTGTCAGCGATGGTCAACGCCCGGAAACTCATACGCGATGGGGTCATCGATGACGACGGTAATGTTTCCAATTTTCCATTATTATTGGAGACTCTTATTATTGTCCTAAGAATAAGATAAGATCAGCCGTGCTGAAATTTAGATGCTTCCCTGTGTGCGCTCACATAGTCACATGTCCTTGTCCAACAACACTTTGTACGTTTTCATTCTAGACCTCGATCCTTCGATATAGGCGGGATGTGTACGACTTCGAGTCACATGCTAGTGATTATCCGATCTAGACTATGAGGGATACCCTCGTATTGTGCATTCTGCCGGAAGTCCCTTCCAACATCTACACTATTTTTGAAAATGTTACATTTATGATGAAATTCACATGTAGTCTCCACCCATTTACACATTATTTTTTGCTCTTTGATTTAAAACACCTGATATTTCACAAAATGGGCTATCAGTGAAACATATTTGACCACTAATCATGTTTTTTTATGTTGTATTTAAGTCCCTAGAGTTTTATGGGTTTCATTGCATGTTCAGTCTCCGTATTCAGTTTATTGTCCGTCGAACAACAGTTATGACTAATCCATTTTAGTAGGATGGTCTTGGATCAGCATTGGCCATATGCGCATTCTGCTCTAAGTTTCATTCCAATGTCTTAGAGTATTACTCCCTCCTGCCAAAAATATGTTGCATATAAGATTTAGTCAAAGTCAAACTTTGTAAAGTTTAATCATATATATTGATAAAAATATGAACATATACAATAAAAAAATCAATATTTTTATAATTGTTATGAAATATATTTTTATATTATATGCATTTGACATGATAGATCTCGTATTATTATCTATATTGTTCTTAAAGTTTGCACAGTTTAACTTGCACGAAAAATTATGCGCAACATAAAATGGGGATGAGGGAGTATGACTTACTAAATCCGACCATAGTTGTTCAGAATTGTGTAATAGTACGATCTGTTAATTTTCGCACCCGGGCCTTAGGTGGAAAGAAATTAGTGTCCGTCTATACTCTTTGATGTATTTTATGTAAAGTATAAATTAAATTGGTCCTATATTGCAGGAGCGCCTCTTAACTTGAAGAACAACTCATTCCATCTTACCGAGTCAACGCCACCCATGGACGCGACCTTCCTCGCCTGGAATTACATGGGAAATCCTGAGGCCGAGCGCATGGTCTTTCACTACCTCGACTCGATCGCGCAGACCGCCGCAACAAAGGCGGACTACCTTCTCTGCAACACATTCGCCGACATCGAGCCGGCCGTCTTCACCGACGCTACACCAACCAACATCATTCCCATTGGCCCGCTCCGCACATGGCGGCGCCCGACGAGACATGCACCTCTAGGGCACTTCTAGCACACCGAAGATGCCACATGCATGTCCTTCCTTGACACACAACCCCGCGGCTCTGTCGTGTATGTGGCGTTCGGGAGCATCAGCATCATGACCGCAGAGCAGGTCCACGAACTTGCGCTTGGGCTCCAGGCCTCCGGACGCCCATTCCTATGGGTTGTTAGGCCTGAACAAGCCGGAAAACTCCCTGTCGGGTTTGCGGATGACGTGGATGGGTCCGCGAAGGGTAAAGTGGTTGGGTGGGCACCACAAGAGCAGGTGTTGGGGCATCCTTCGGTAGGGTGCTTTGTTACACATTGTGGGTGGAACTCCACACTAGAAGGCATCCGTAATGGGCTGCCCATGTTGTGTTGGCCATACTTCCTTGACCAGGTTACGAACCAAACATACATTTGTGACATTTGGAAGGTTGGGCTAAGGGTTGCATCGGCTGAGGGAGGCGGGGTGGTGACGAAACAGAGGATGGTGGAGTTGTTGGATGGCCTTTTGGAGGATGAATCTGTCAAGGAAAGGGTGCTGAAGTTGAAGAAGACGGCAGAAAGCAACATGAGTGAAGAGGGTGCATCTTTGAAAAATTTAAATATTCTAATGGAGAATTTCAAAAGGTGAATCTTACAACACGTTAATTTGTCCGTGGGTCAGCTAGTATCCTTTTTGAGATTTTTCATTGTTAGTACATGACAAGAATGGTGCGTACATTTTACATTCATTGTTTCATCAAACGCACTATATTAAGGCATGGTTCTAGTGAATGTTCTGTCTTGCTTATATATTTATATATCAGTCAATGTAAGATGGATGTTGGGATATGTTTCTATGAACTTTCCCGACAAAGCCGAAAAAGTCAGGAATATGAAGTTTTTCCTTAAGCGCAAGACAGAACTTATCGTATGGTGTAACTATTTAAAGTACGTACATGTCTTAAGCTACAAACAACAAACAGGTTACATTAAAATGAAAAGTAAACTTAAAGGCAGATTAGGTTGTGAGTTGTATGCGGCCTTACTCTACATGTAAGATCCTACATGTCGGATGGTCTTTTTATTTCCAGAAGAATAAAGCAAGCGCATGTGAGAGACGATAAGTAACTTAAGGAACACTTTTTTTTAGAAACATAGTACAAACGTAGGCACTTACATACACGCGTATACATTCACCTCTATGAACGCACACACGCACACCCTACCCTTATGAGCATCTCCGGATGACTGAGTCGGCAGATTAAATCTTGAAATTGACGAAGTCACCACAAACACCTCGTTGTCGACGGGAACGTCGACTCCCACTGAAAAAATATTCCACCTTTATGAGACACATATATATCAAACCTGAAATTTGAACTAAGGTGGGATGGACGTACCACCACCCCTTAACCACCCAACCTCGATAAGTAACTGAAGCAACGCTGATGCTATCTTCCTGGGTTGGCCAATGCGAAGCATGGGTTTGGCCCCCTTGATCCAGCAGGTTTCACATCTTTCATAGCGTCACGGACCGCTGTTGTAGTGGTCTTAGCCATAGTATGTGAAAAGTATGAAAAAAAACGAAGAAAAAAAAGTAGAAGTATATGTGAATGATTTTCTGCTGGTCACGTACACATATTCTCTCTATTTTCTATGGGAACGAGCATGCTACCGAAAGCAGTTAACGGGCCCCAAGCCCGATTACTAGATTCTTCAGCGAAACAAGCGCTCTATGGCGTGCGCGCCACCGAGTCGTTTCCGTCTCAAGCCTTTGCTTACCAAGCTGAAACATCACGGGCCTCTATTTTATAGACGCAACAGTCCCGCACGTTACACTGATGCAGAGCGAGAAAAGGTAGAACAGACATAATTAGTTGTGAATCTTCACCCAAATAAATCCATATAATCCTCTTCGATGGACTAAAATTGCGCGGCTTATTATAAAACAGAGGGAGCATGTTTTAACCACTCTAAGCTGCGTATAATTTTTCTTTTTCTGAAGCAGAGGAATAATCATTTTCTTATCTATTAATTAAAAAGAGTGTTAAGACTAGTCATAGTGCTAGTATCATAAGGTGTATCATGCATGCCACCTTAGCAAAAATCTGATGTAGCGCTATAATTAATGAGGAAAGATATGCTAATGGTATCATATTATGATAATGTATCATAGCACGTGAAACTAGAAAATTTAATGTCAAATACATCATATACACACAATTGCATTGAGATTCTATAAATAATTAAATATCTTGAGATTATGATACTACTGGATGATACTAACCACTATAAGGATAGTATCATAGATTAGTATCATATGGATGATACCACTATATGATACTTTGCACTATAGTCAGCCTAAGTTACCATAGTAAAATTTGACGAAAACCAATACAAACAGGGCCAAATCCACCCAAACATCAAAAGAATAGGGCCATGCCCAATCTTACCGACGACACATTGGAGACCACAAAAGGATGCCAAGCACACTAATACATTCAACGGCTAGCAGAATTTCCATTACTGTGAAAGAGAAGAAGACGCGTCTGCTATGAGAGGAGCAGAGCGTCTGCTATGAGAGGAGCAGACCCGGGACATTCCCACTAAGGTTAAGTCCTTATACCGGAAGCTGTGTCACGGGACCTCAGGAAACACTTTAGTGACATTTGGAAGGTGGCAGTCCGACCGATAAGCCTTCAGTCTATCCTAAGAAGAAACTGTTGGAGATATACCCAAGAGGCAATAATAAAGTGGTTATTATTATATATTTCTGTTTATGATAAATATTTGCATCCCATGCTATAATTGTATTAACCGGAAACATTAATACTTGTGTGTTATGTAAACATATAAGAGTCCCTAGTAAGCATCTTGTCAAGCTAGCTTGTTGATTAATACATGATCATGGTTTCTTGATCATGAACATTGGATATTGTTAATAACAAGGTTATGTCATTGGGAGAATGATATAATGGACACACACCCATAATAAGCGTAGCATAAGATTAAGTCATTAAGTTCGTCTTGCTATAAGCTTTCGATACATAGTAACCTAATCCTTCGACCATGAGATCATGTAAATCACTTACACCGGATGGGTACTTTGATTACATCAAACGTCGCTTCATAAATGGGTGGTTATAAAGTTGGGATTAAGTATTTGGAAAGTACGAGTTGAGGCATATGGATCAAGAGTGGGATTTGTCCATCCTGATGATGACAGATAGATATGCTTTGGGACCTCTCGGTGGAATGTCATTCAATTAGCTTGCAAGAATGTGGCTAGCTCACAAGGGATGACATAACACGGTACGAGTAAAGAGTACTTATCGGTAACGAGGTTGAACTAGGTATAGAGATACCGATGCTCGAACCTTGGATAAGTAAAGTATCGTGTGACAAAGGGAATAGGTATCGTATGTTAATGGTTCATTCGATCACGAAGTCATCGTTGAATATGTGGGAGCCATTATGGATCTCTAGGTCCCGCTATTGGATATTGATTGGAGAGAGGTATCGATCATGTTTGCATAGTTTACGAACCGTAGAGTGACACGCTTAAGGTTCGATGTTGTTTAGTAGATCAGGAATATAAGATGGAGACCAAATATTGTTCGGAGTATTGGATGGGATCCATGACATCACGAGGAGGTCCGGAATGGTCCGGAGGCAAGTTATGTTTCGGAATTGTTCTGGAAGAATTCTGCTGTTTTGTATTTCAGAAAAGTTGTTCTGGAAATATTCTCGGAATTGGACAAAACAAAAACAAAAGTTCCTATTTTTCTATCACGTAGACGGAGTCAAAAGGGGAGACGAAGAAAGGCCGGGAGTGGGCCAGACCACCCCTACGCGCGGGCCCACCCCAAGTCGCGCCTAGGCATGGTCAGGGCCCACTAGGCGCCGACCCTAGATGGGTTTTGTGAAACCCTAAGCCTAAACCCCGACTATATAAAGAGGGGTGGGTTGGCCGGCCATAGCTGGTCCACACACAACCCTAATCTGCCACCTCTCCTCCCTCCCAGTTCTCCTGGTCCGGCTTAGGCGAAGCCCTGCAGGAATTCTCCTCCACCACGACCACCACGCCGTCGTGCTGCTGGGATTTCGAGGGGATCTACTCCTCCGTTACCCGCTGGAACGGGGAGAGGAAGGATGTCATCGACACCGTACGTGTGACCTAGTACGGAAGTGCTGCCGGATATATTGCAGCACCGAAACGATCATCTACATCAACCACGAGATCTGATCTCATTAAGAATTTTGGATCTTCGAGGGTTAGTCTCTCTTCTATCTCGTTGCTCCTATCTCATACATTAGATCTTGGCTTTTCCATAGATTGGATCTTGGTTTTATTCGTCTTTGCGGTAGAATTTTTATTTTCTATGCTACGAACCCTACAGAAACTAACATTTACTTGAAACTAGCACTTAGACACTTGAGTAACCAATCAAATCGTACATCTTGTGGCATGCTCACCAATATTGACGTAAAGTGAGGTGATCAGGGTTGATGCTGTGATGCGAAGGGAAGGGGCCACTCAATTCAATTCAATGTCGTAATCCGACCTGGCTTCTCCTGTCCGCACTTGGGACAGATTGATACTCGTTTTTTGCTGGATTTGAACTTGCTTAAAAAGAAAGGACTCAGCTTCCGCAAAAGTGATAATGGATAAGCTATGAAAGTTCGGATCTTTCTATGGCAGCTAGTGCGGAAGCGCCTACCTTCCAATGACAACATTCACCGTAGACAAGGTCCATCGTCGGGACGATGTGCCTTGTGTACGGAGGCGGAGGACATCGCTCACATCTTCTTTCTGTGTCCGTTAGCCAAATTTATGTGGAGTGCAGTTAGGGAACTGCGGGATTGCTCCTGGAACCCGGCTTGCTTTGCGGATTTGAATAAGCTTCTTGACGACCTATCGGGTCAAATCAAGCAGATGCTTTGGATTTGTTGTACGGCCTTATGTTGGGCCTTTTGGAATATTAGGAACCTTCCCTCCCAGTTGATGGTTTGTATAAAATATTAATCTACCTACAGGTTTGGAAGCCAGTGGCTAGGAAGCGAGACCGGGAGGCGCTGGAGCAGGCGATTGGTCGGCTTCGCACGCTTCATGCCAGCATCAGGGACCGCTCGGACTGATCGACGACGGCCTTCGTCCTACCTTTATCTGTGTCTGTTGCTATTCGTTTAGCCTATTTGCATAGTTTGGAGTTGCGTTGGGGCGCGACTCCTTATGTGTGCGGCGGTGCTCACCATTGTCTCAACCAGGGCTTTGATGCTTGTATCTATTCGCTGGTGTCTCGTGTGATCCGTGTTATGTACTATGTACTCTTCCAATTGAGGCTTTATTAATTTAAAGCCGGGCTCATATTGAGCCTTCCGTCTAAAAAAACAAGCCCACATGACCATGCGCTAGAAGTAGTCCCCGAGACGCCCATTGACCAACTTCGAGAGTCACCTCATCGCCCACACGATACAAGGTCAAACACCCTTAAAGTTGACGAACAATCGAAGCCGCCGCTCCAACTTTCCGCTACGCCCTGCATGGTCAGCCAAGACCACCACTTTGCGGGGCCGCCGCCCCATCATAACGCTACTTGCTCTCGATTTGCAATATCGCACGAACCGTCAACACGTAGCCCAAGCTATAGGGCAGCCAGCCGTAGATCTCGACAATCACATGAACTCATTCAGGGCCGCTATCCCCACAAAAAATTTCCCCTCTAGGACACATCGAGCGACCCAACAATGCCGCCGCACGAGCGGCACAACACTACCACCCAAGCCACGACGAGTGGCCGCCCTACCTCATAGGGATACCACCCGGAAAGATTCCCGAGTCCGCCGCCTCGATTCGCAAACACAATGTCTTGGGGCCACCGCCCCAACATCCACCACCATGAAAATAATAGAAACACATGCAACATTTGAGTGCATGCTCGCCAAGGCGACGACTACAAGAAGGAAGCGATGTAGCCCCCATCGTTGCCCGCCCGGTACCCCGAAACTAGGGATTTACCGTGGACATCCCAACCACCCACGAGGATAAAGATGTAGCTCCACGACAAGCGCCCCCAAGGATGGAATTGGCGACGGTGCAAGGCTTTCGTCCGGAAGTCCTACAACAAAGCTAGAGAAAATCCAGTAAACTGGGGCACCGCGGTGCCTACTTTGCCAACAGATTTCATGATTCCTCCTAGCACCACCTTGTAACGCGACCACCGCAACACCTGTCGAGGGTGTTCCTCGGCAATGCCCTCCGATAGGGGCTTAGGGTTGATGGAATCCTGCAAGCTGACACGAGACATCGGTTCACAGACAAGCGGGGAGAGCGATTTACCCAGGTTCGGGGCCCTCGATGAGGTAAAACCCTTACATCCTGCCTGTCTGTTCTTGATTATGATGATAATGGGTTACAATGGGGTGCCGAATAGTTTGGCTGAGATCTCGTCGAGATGACTAAGCGCTAAGGTGACCTAGCTCTAAGCTTCTGTTGGCTAAGATTGCTAAGATTGATTGTGCCTCGGCAGCCCCTCTCCTGGCCTTTATATAGGAGGCCAGGTCTCAAGAGGTCCAACCGAGTACGACTAGGTTTACAGTAATTTTAGATCTAATCTTTCCTTGTTCGGCTGCTTCTTTGCCTTGCTTGCCAAGGAATCTTCTGGTGTATCATCCGGTTGGGCCGCCTTGCCTCCAAGTGCTTTCATGGGCCTCCAACTAGGAAACACGGGATAAGGCATCATTGGTTACCCGAAGGGTAATGCCCACATCAGTAGCCCCCGAGTGTCTAGCCGAAGATAGTTCGGGTAGAGACTAAAGCATGCCTTCACCGAATGTTCTTCTCCTTGATTGCTCTTGCTCTTCATGAATCTGCATCATCTTCTTCTGTCGGGTGCGCGTCAGCGCTCCCGATGGGAGTAGCCCCCGAGTCTAGGTACGGATGCTTGTAATCCGTGCGTAGACTCAAGTTGTACCACTCGAACATTTTGCTCTGCCGAAGTTTTTTCGTAAATCTTCGTAGTTCATCCGATATATTTTCCTCATGCAAGGGATAATGAGTAACATGCCCAACTTTTTCTGGTTAACTGCCGATGGCAAAACAATGTTACCCTACACAGAATCAAGTCCCCGGGCATGATCCTGGAGTGCAAAAAAGTTTCTGTCGGGTGCGCGTCCAACGCTCCCGATGGGAGTAGCCCCCGAGTCTGGGCACGGGTGCTTGCAACCGAGTGCAGACTCGAGTCGAGCAATTATCTCTTCCAGCAAAAGCTTATTTCTTCGAGTCTTCATTCTATCGGGTGCGCGTCTAGTGCTCCCGATGGGAGTAGCCCCCGAGTCTAGGTGCGGATGCTTGTAATCTGTGCGTAGACTAAAGTTCACCATTCGATACCTTTTTATTCCTTCGACTGCCTTTGACAGCATCCATGATGTCATTGATGACGTGCTACTGCCGTGGCCTGGTTGACAAGACTTGACCTAATGGGCCCGTCCTAGTTCTGCGTGGGCAGTTTCTAGGAATTGACCAGTGCATGCGCAGCAACCGAGGCGTCTCCTCGATTTTCGCGCGAACGTGGGAATAATGGGCCGCCGGTTCCATTCCTTCTTTAAGCGCCACGTGTACAGCCAGATCTGCTCCACCTCCCACGACGTTTGTGGAGTTATGGCCACGATCTCGCCTCAATTTTTACGACATAAATAGGGGGCCTTCTTGCTTTTACTTTTTACGCCTCCCACTGCTCATCTTCTTCGCCCGTCCTTTCCTGCTTCCTCTGTTCTTCCCTCAAAAGCTTCAGACGCCATGGGCAAGAAGAAGGGTGCCTGCGCCTCCGACTCAACCAAGGTCAGCCATGACTGGAGCGCCTCTGCCATTTCCAACCGAGATGTGAACAAGCTGCGAGCCCTTGGCCTCATCTCCTCATCTGAGGATGACATCCGTCTAGCAGGTGTCGTTTCTCTCCCAAGGCCTCCGAAGGGCTTCACCGTTATGATCACTGCTTTCTTATTCCGTGGACTCTCTCTTCCTGCCCACGAGTTTCTTCATTCCCTTCTTTTCTTCTACGGGATTCAGCTCTGGCAGCTGACCCCTAATTCGATTCTCATCTCTCTATCTTTATCACTATTTGTGAAGCCTTCCTTGGCATTGACCCCCACTGGGGGCTTTGGAGGAAGATCTTCTATGTAAAGCGTCACAACGACAGCAATGGTCCTCCCGTCGTAGGTGGCGTCGGCTTTGTTGTTAGGAAGGAAGTCGATTATCTTGACTACCCGATGAAGGAATCCGTCCAAGGCTGGCGCAACAAATGGTTTTATCTCGCGAGACCCTTTGGTGCCCGGACGGCGCTCGAATCTCCCTCCTTTTGAAGATAAACTGATAGCTAAGCCGAAGAAGTCCTGGCAAAACGCCCTTTCTCCCGAAGAGAGAGCGACAGCCGACAAGCTATTCGACCAAGTCATCATCTTGAAGAATACGGGAGGCTTGACGATGTGCGGCACTGAGGTGGTCTCAGTGTTCTTACAACGTCGAGTGCAACCGTTCATGTCTCGACCCCATCAACTGTGGCTTTACACGGGCAAGGACGATAGGTCTAGAGTCAGCTCTGCCGACCTTTCGGCCGAAGACCTCCGAGATGAAGTCCGCCGAGATGAAGTCCGCCGCTTGACGTGCCTTAGTATGAAGGACAACATCGTCCTGACATCGGCTCGTCCTCCTTATGATTTTGACCATCTTCCGACCGAGGTAATCCTCTGTTTTTTTTCGCTTGCTGTTGTTACTCCTTTTTCCGTTGTGTTTCACAAATTTCTTTATTTCGGCCGGCCCCTAATGACCCACAAGTATAGGGGGTGTATCGTAGTATCTTCGATAAGTAAGAATGTCGATCCCAACGAGGAGCAGAAGGTGTTGACAAGCAGTTTCGATGAAGGATTCACTGTAAATGCTCACATACAAGTATTCAGGGGGTTTTGATGTAACAGATGAATAAA
>NC_061510.1:87120003-87256774 GCF_022539505.1 Lolium rigidum
GATGCCTATGTCAATCAGGCAGTGGTTTTAAATCAAAGATAGGATCTTCCTTTGGTGGTGGTGTTGTACCCAGATCTTCCACCGGTAAATCATTCTTAAGAATAGGTTGACGAAGGAAAATTTCATCAAGCTCATCTCTTTCTTCCCTAAAAACTTCACTCTCACTATTCTCCAAATGTTGCCGCAAAGGATTACTAGGAGCAAGAGCAATAGATGCACACTCGTTCAACTTTAAAATCACTATTAGGCGAATCAATTTTATAAGGAGTTTTGGTAAATTTAGAGAAGTTAAACTCATAAGATTCACCAGCAAATTTAGTCAAAATTTTCTCTTTCTTGCAATCTATAATAGCTCCACAAGTATTTAGAAAAGGTCTACCAAAAATAATAGGACAATATTTACTAGCAGCAGAACCAAGTACCAAAAAGTCAGCAGGATATTTAATCTTACCACATAGAACTTCCACATCTCGAACAATACCAATTGGAGAAATAGTTTCTCTATTAGCCAACCGAATAACCACATCAATATCTTCAAGTTCACAAGAACCAATTTCGTGCATATTCTCCGTGTAAAGCTCATAAGGAATAGCACTAATACTTGCACCAATATCACATAAACCATAATAACAACGATCACCAATTCTAACGAGATAGCATAGGAACACTAGCTTTCCTAGACTTATTAGGATGCGAAACAATATTAGAAGCATCTTCACGAGAAAATAATATGACCATCTTCTACATTTTCGAGTCACAAGATCTTTAATTATTGCGACAAGCAGAGTTCAACTTTTATTTGTTCTTCAGGTTCTATAGGTTTCTTTTCACTTTTATGAACCGCACTATTTATAACAGAGTACTTCTTCATTTTAGCGGGGAAAGGAGTTTTTTCAATATAAGCTTCAGGAATAACATGATCAACAGTTTCCACTACAACACATTTATTTATAGATGAATCAATTTTATCTTTATAGGGTTCATGATACTTATCAAAGTTCTTCTTTGGCAATTCATAATGAGAAGCAAAAGCTTTATAAAGATTTGCAGCAACTTGAGAATCAAGACCATAAGTAGCATTCATATTACGAAATTTATCAGTATCCATAAAAGCTTCAATGCATTTATAATCATAATTTATACCTGATTCTCTATCCTTGTCGTTCTCCCATCCTTCGCGTATTTTCTTGGATCCGATTAAGAAGGTCCCTTTTAAACTCTTCCTTGTTGCGTGTAAATGATCCAGAACAAGAAGTATCCAACAAGGTCTTGTGTTCAAAAGAAAGTCTTGCATAGAAATTATCAATAATAATATTACCAGGAAGCTCATGAATGGGGCATTTGAGCATTAAAGACTTCAATCTCCCCCACGCTTGAGAAATACTCTCTCCTTCATGATGCCAAAAATTATATATGCGATTCCGATCTTTGTGAATCTCACTTGGAGGATAGAACTTAGAATAAAACCGGGGCACAATATCATTCCATTCAAGAGAATCCCCATTATCCAGTAATTTATACCAATGCGCCGCTTTACCAGACAGCGATATAGAGAATAGTTTCTTCCTCACTTCATCCATAGCAATAGCTGCACACTTGAATAAACCGCATAATTCATGTAAGAACAATAAATGATCTCCAGGGTGGACAGTTCCATCCCCTGTATAACGGTTACCCACTATACGTTCAATAATTTTCATAGGTATTTTGTATGGTATTTCTTCCTTACCTGGCGTCTCATCCACTACCTTTGCAGTAGTAGTAGATTTCCCAAATAAACACTCAAGAGAAGATCTCTCCATAATGAATTATAGCAGGCGAGCAGAAATAAAATCAGCACAAACAGTAGAGATTTCCCTTACCAATTCCACTTACCAATAGTGCTTCACTCCCCGGCAACGGCACCAGAAAATAGTCTTGATGACCCACAAGTATAGGGGGTGTATCGTAGTATCTTCGATAAGTAAGAATGTCGATCCCAACGAGGAGCAGAAGGTGTTGACAAGCGGTTTCGATGAAGGATTCACTGTAAATGCTCGCGTACAAGTATTCGGGGGTTTTGATGTAATAGATGAATAAAGTACGAGTAAATAAAGTGCGAGAGTAATAATTGCAGCGAGTGGCCCAATCCTTTTTAGCACAAAGGACAAGCCGGTTTGTTTACTTATAATGACCAAACGTTCTCGAGGACACACGGGATTTTAGTCTAGTGCTTTCGCTACATACGGCTAATTAATCTTCAATGTTTTGATAAGTGTTGTGTGGGTGAACCTATGCTAATGTACCGCCCTTCCTAGGACTAATACATACTTGTGATTATACCCCTTGCAAGCATCCGCAACTACAAGAAAGTAATTAAGATAAATCTAACCACAGACCTTAAACTCGAGATCCTGCTATCCCTCCCGCATCGATATACCAACGGGGCTCAGGTTTCGTCACTCCGGCAACCCCGCAATTGGCAAACGAGTACAAGATGCATTCCCTAGGCCCATAAAGGTGAAGTGTCGTGTAGTCGACGTTCACACGACACCACTAGAAGAATAACACCACAACTTAAATATCATAACATTGAATATTACTCAACCATAATTCACTACTAACATTTAGACTTCACCCATGTCCTCAAGAACTAAACGAACTACTCACGAGACATCATATGGAACATGATCAGAGGTGATATGATGATGAATAACAATCTGAACATAAACCTTGGTTCAATGGTTTCACTTAATAGCATCAATAACAAGTAGAAATCAACACCGGGAGAGTTTCCCCTATCAAACAATCAAGATCAAACCCAAATTGTTACAGCGGTGACGGTGTGCAGCGGTGGAGACGGCGGTGATGATGATGAAGATGATGATGATGGTGATGGAGATGATGTCCAGCTTGATGACGGTGATGATGGCGTCGATTTCCCCCTCCGGGAGGGAATTTCCCCGGCGGATTCCTGCCCGCCGGAGAGCTCTTTTCTCTCTGGTGTTCTCCGCCCCGCAGAGGCGGCTGTGGCTCTTCGCGATGTACCCCTGGAGCTTAGGTTTTCGGGACGAAGGCGTACGCGAAGAAAAGGAGGCGAGAGAGGGTTGTGGGCCCCCTCCTCACAGGGCGGCGCGGCCAGGCCTTGGGCCGCGCCGGCCTTTGAGGTGGGCCCACCTCGGGTCCCCTCGGCTCCCCCTTCTGGCTCCCTTCGTTATCTGGAAAAATAGGATTTTTCGTATAATTGCCGTCAACTGTTGATCTTTCGAAATATTGCATTCTGACGGTGCTTTTTCCAGCAGAATCCTGGCTCCGGTGCGCGATCCCCAAATAATCATGAAACATGCAAAATAGATGAAATAACATAAGTATTATCTCCAAATATGAAATATATCAATGAATAACAGCAAATTATGATATAAAATAGTGATGCAAATTGGACGTATCAGCCCCCGCCGTTGCTCAATGCTATCCTCCTACACCCGAAAACGGTGTGGAACTAGAGGATGATGATGATGATTCTGAGGGGACCGAGGACGCCCAGCATGCCCTCGAAGACAGCGATGTCCAAGAGGAAGAAGCTGCCGAGGATGATGCCTTCATCAAGAGCAGGCGCCGCAAGTAGATACACGATGATTTCATTACAACGGCTGAATCAAACCCCAGCGGAGAAGATGATGATGCCGATGAAACTGCTTCACCTCCTCCTGCCAAGAAGAGTTCAAGTTTCTTCGCAGGCGAAGATGATCTGGACCTGTGAGCATCTATACTCTTTTCCTGATTTATTTCTTATCGTTTCGTATGCTAACCGCGTACTGCACTTAAGTAGCTCTGATGATGATGAAGTTCCTCTCGCGAAGAGGGCCAAATTAACCTCTGGAAGGGCGGCATCAGCTAAGGAATCGAATCCCTCTCCCGCCAAGTCGACACCTCCCTCGCGAACGGTTGTAGAGAAGATCCCAGTGTCGAAAGTTATTCCTCCTGGCGATGCTCCCACTTCGTCGGCTGGTCGCGATCATGTAAGTATTCAATCTGCCTTGCTTCGCCGAGTTTCTATCGACTGAGTCTTCTTGATTTTTCTTGCTGCAGCCGATTTACGTCACAGTCGATGCTGTGGTGGATTTCGCCGAGCAGTTCACCCGACTAGAGGCTGAAAACTCCCAACTTCGAAGGACTATCAGATCTTCGGCTGATCAGGTGCTTGAAGCCAACAAGCTTGCCACCGATGCCAAGAATGAAAATGCCTTGCTGAAGGAGGAGATGAAGAAGCTGAAGCGGCAGATGAAGGATGAACAAGATGCCAGGCGTGCAGCAGCGGTTGCAGCCGACAAGAAGGAAGGCGTCCTCCGCGAATCCATCAAGGATTTATTAGGTAAAATCCATGGCACAACGTTTCTTTCTTGGTGTTTCTGTACTGGTTATTGATCTGTCTTTCTTTCAGAGGCCGCCGACATAACTGTCACTCGACGCCATCAGCTTCGGGAGGACTCTACAGCCGATGCCTTGTCGCTTGCCGCTGAGTCTAATGTCCAAGTCCTTGGACTTCTGCAAAAGACCAAAGGAGCGTTGTCGAGGCTATACTCGATGATCTTCCCGAAGATGAAGCAGGACAAGACTCTCGACGAGATGGCGGATGCTTTCCTTGTCGATCCTTCCGAGCCTGTGGAGGTATTGAAACGCCGTAACCGCTTATTTGGGGCGGTTCTTACTTTCCAACTGCTCATGGGCCATGGGATGGGGTCTGAATTAGAGAAATTGTCCAAGGCTTTGCCTGTGGGCGATGATAATCGCCTAGTCGACCTTGAACCCTTCAAACGCTTGGCAGTGGTATGCGCCAATCAACTCTTGAAGTTGGTGGCTGAAGCACAAGCCAAGCCTATCCCTGAAGCTGCCCCTGGCTCGTTGTCGGTGATCCCTTGAACTCTTGCTCGATTTATTGTAAATAAGACCAATCACAATTTGTTTTAGTCCTTTGTTGTTTCGGCTCTGTTTGTCATTTCAAACCATCTTTTGTATGTAACATTTATGCCAGGCATTCCCGATGGGAGTTTTTATGTTAATGCTGGTCTGAACTGGGGACTATACTGCAGATTCCTTCATCTTCTTCCCGTGCCGAGCTTTTTCCAAACCCTTCGAGTAATGATGAATCGGACCTTGTTCGCCGCTTACGTGACCAAGTGTCTTGTCTAAATAAAGACATCACTTCTCTTCGCGCGATGGCGGCCTTGGTGAAGAAAAAGGGGGAGATAGCGACAGCTATCAAACAATACGCTCTCGATGGTCTTCATGTTGCTACCGAAAGTTTGGGCTGTAAGTATTAGCCCATCTTCTGATTCCTGACATAGCTTGAATGTTCTTTTAACTGATATTCGTTCCTTTTCATTCGTAGTTTCAGATGCAACTGAGGAGAACAAGAAGATCCATGAAGAGGTCGAGGCGATGACTGACGTTGCGCACCCGAAACACGATCTATGGCTGCATCGTTCGAAGGCTGTTATCATGGCGAAGTTTAAGTACCGGGTGGGGAAGGCGCATTATTACTTTGATAAGTTCCACGCTCATCTCACGATGGTTTGGAAGACCTTGTTCCCTCTGGACCAAGCACCCGAAACTTTATCTACCCTGTTCACCCGATTCAAGTCTCCCGAAAGGATTCGACAGTTGGTGCGGAAAGAACTCCTGGCTGGTGCTGAGCTTGCCTTTGCTTCGATATTGGCATGCCATCCGTCTTTAGACTTGAGAGCCGTAGCAAACACTGAGAGGAGTTTAGGCCAGTATTATGATGTTGCTAGAGGTCCTGCTTATACCATTGTTTCTCGGATGGAGTCATGCCTTGAGAAGGATCTGAAGGCTCACTGGGACTAGGGACCCGATTATGAATATAATAACCTTATACCTGCATAAGATTGTTTTGTACAAATTTACTGCGTACATTGCACGCTATGTTAGTTTGATTGATATTTTATTGTCGAGGGCGGCTGAGTGATCAGTTCAACCTGCTCTCTCGACGACTTCGTTGATTTATGCAATGTTATTGCGAAGCCGATATGTAAGTTTTGTAAGAGCGAGACCCATCGACTTAGTCGAAGGAATTAGACGCTTGGCTTCGTCACGCGGTGCACCGGTTTGAGCCTTATTTTGTGATAATGTAACCATCGACTGCAGCACTCGTGTATTTTCTCGAGGCTTGGATTGGTTGTTTTTGTGCATTATTAATCTTAGCTCCCGATGGGAGTATTTAATTAATGACACTGTGTAAGCGTATTTTTTAGGCCAGCACTCCCGATGGGAGTAAGAGCCAATGGTAGGGCCCCATACGTTATGTTCGGGTGATAAGGCCTGGAGCAAGAAAAAAGGTAGAAAACCTGATTAGAACTTTTATTCATAGTGCAAAAGCAACCTTAAGGGCTGTCGAGTAATTAAAACAATCGTATCCTATGTATAGAACCGTCGCAAATGTGCGATGTTCCATGGATTCTCAACGTCTTTTCCCGAAGCTGGGTTTTTGAGCCGATAGGCTCCTCCTGGTATCACTTCAGTGATGATGTATGGTCCTTCCCATCGGGATTCAAGTTTCAAGGGTCTCTCTTGCTTCAGCCGAAGTACCATATCCCCGACATTAAAGCTTCGACTACGTATTCGTCGGCTGTGATAATTTCTCAACGCCTGCTGGTATACCGTCGTTCTTGCCAAGGCAATGTCTCGTGCTTCGTCGAGGAGGTCCACAGCGTCCTGTAGCGCGATATTGGAAGAGGATTCCGTGTATGCTGTCACCCGAGGTGCTTCAAACCGAACGTCGGGCCGGCGGGACTGCCTCGGCTCCATGCACCAAGAAGAACGGGGTGTACCGAGTCGACCTGTTAGGTGTAGTACGCAAACTCCGGAGTACGGATGGTAACTCTTCGACCCAGGCTCCACTCGCACCTGTAAGGCGTTTCTTGAGGCCATCCCCTATGAGACCGTTGATCCTTTCCACTTGGCCATTGGTCTGTGGATGGGCCACCGATGCAAACTTTAGTTTGATTCCTCCGTCGTCGCAAAATTTCCGAAACTCTTTGGAGTCAAAGTTGGTTCCGTTGTCTGTGACGATACTGTGAGGCATACCAAATCGACAGGTTATTCCTTTGAAGAATTGAATTGTTGTTTTAGCTTTTTGGTTTCGTACAGGTACTGCCTCGATCCACTTGGTGAACTTGTCGACTGCGACCAGTAAGTACGTATGTCCTCCAGGTGACGACCTTGGCAATGGTCCCACTTGGTCGAGTCCCCATTAAGCAAAGGGACATGCCAGCGGTATTGTCATCAAATCTGTCGCAGGGGCGTGCGGTTTTGGTGAAAACCTTTGGCAGGGGTCGCACTTCATGACCAGGTCTCGAGCATCAGATGCCGCTGTTGGCCAGTAAAATCCCGCCCTGAAGGCCTTCGCCACGAGGGCCCTACTTCCTGCGTGATGTCCGCAGGTTCCTTCATGTATCTCGCGCAACAGTGCTCTTCCATCGTCCATGGCGATACATCTTTGGAAAATACCAGAAATGCTGCGTTTGTAAAGTTCACCGTTTACTATGGTGAAGGCTTTCGATCGTTTAACGATTCGTCTTGCTTCTACTGGATCTTCTGGTAACTCCTGCTTCGTTAGATACGCTAGGAACGGCTTGGTCCATAGTGGCTCGAGGAGGAGGACTTGTTCAGCAGGAGGGGTTGGAGATTCTTCGGCAGCTCGCTGCAAGCTCGTCTCCAATTCGTCAGTCGACGGTTTTGGAGGTGCCGACGTCTTCTCTTTTATTGATTGCTGAGTGATCACCTCGTAAAACACTCCGTCTGGAATGGGGGAGCACATGGACCCGATCTTTGCCAAAGTGTCGGCTTCCTCGTTGCTGGCTCTGCCGATATGTTTGAGCTCACATCCTTCAAATTTTGCTTCCATATTTTGATACAGTTGCCGATAGGCGATCATGTTGTCGCTGACCGCGTCGCACAGGTTCATTGACTGCTGCACCACCAAGTTTGAGTCTCCGTAGATTTCTAGACGAGTTGCCCCACACGCCTTTGCCATCTTCATTCCGTGCAGCAGCGCTTCGTATTCTGCTTCATTGTTCGTCGGCAGGGAGAAGTTCATACGTAGTATAAACTTCATCTTATCTCCCTGCGGTGATATCAACACCACTCCTGCTCTTGCACCTGTACTCCGTTTCGACCCGTCGAAGTACATTACCCACGACCCCGACATGTCGGGTGATGCTGGCGTCTGTGATTGGATCCAATCTGCCACGAAATCTGGGAGGATTTGGGATTTTATCGCTGTTCGATTGACGTAAGTTATGTCGTGTGGTTCTATCTCGATAGCCCATTGGGACACTCGACCTGTGGCCTCCGGATTAGTCATTATGTTTTTCAGTAGCGCTTCGGTCACGACGATGATCGGGTGCTCTGTGAAGTAGTGCCACAAATTGCGAGCCGACCTCCACACTGCGTATGCCAGCTTCTGATGATGGGGGTACCTCTGTCTTGCGGGTGTGAGCACTTCACTGAGGTAGTAAACGGGCCTCTGCACGCCATGAACTCTCCCAGCTTCTTCTCGTTCGACGACCAAGACGCTGCTAAAGACTTGAGCTGTTGCAGCTATATACATGAGCAGTGTTTCCTTCTCACGGGGGGTTACAAGGACTGGAGATGTCGACAGGATTTTCTTCAGATTGTCGAAGGATTCCTGCGCCTCCTTTGTCCACTCGAACTTTTCTGATTTTTTCATCAAATTGTAGAAGGGCAAAGCTTTTTCCCCTAACTTGGCGATGAACCTGCTGAGCGCTGCTAATCGTCCTGCCAGTTGCTGCACTTGGTGCAGATTCTTCGGCGGCTCCATATCGAGTATAGCTTTGATCTTCAAAGGGTTGGCTTCAATCCCCCTGGCTGAGATGAAGTACCCGAGTACTTGTCCTCCTGGCACTCCAAAGAAACATTTTTTGGGATTCAACTTGATTTTATACTTGTCTAAGTTGTCGAAAGTTTCCCTCAAATCATCGACGAGAGTAGCAGCGTGCTTTGTCTTCACCACGATATCGTCGATGTAGACTTCGATGTTCCTCCCGATCTGCTCTCCAAGGCAAGCCTGCATGCAACGTTGATAAGTTGCTCCTGCATTTTTCAACCCGAAGGTCATGACGTTGTAACAGAAAACGCCGTGATGAGCGCGGTTAGCTCCTGGTCTTCTTTCTTCAGCTTGATCTGATTATATCCGGAGTACGCATCAAGGAAGGAGAGGCGGTCGCATCCGGCTGTGGAGTCGACTATCTGATCAATACGAGGCAGCGGAAAGTGGTCTTTGGGGCAGTGTTTGTTGAGGCCGGTGTAATCGATACACATACGCAGAGCGGTGGTGTCCTTTTTGGGCACCATGACAGGGTTGGCCACCCACTCAGATTCCTTGAGCTCTCGGATGAATCCCGCTTACTGAGTCGATTGACTTCCTCGCCGATTGCTCTCCTCTTTGGTTCGAAAATCGGCGCATTGATCGCCGCACCTGGTTTGGCTGTCGGGTCAACATTAAGGGCGTGCTCAGCGAGTTCCCTGGGGATACCTGGCATGTCGGATGGTTCCCATGCAAATATCTCTCAGCGCTCACGGAGGAACTCGATGAGCGCGCCTTCCTATGCGACCGTAAGGTCAGCCGACGTATTGACCGTTTTCTTCGGGTCAGTGGGATGCACCTGCAGCTTCTTGGCTTCCTTTGTAGCATCAAATTCATCAGATCTTGTGTTTCGATTGTCGGCTGGTGGTTGCGTATGATCTGTGGCAGCGTCGATTGCATTGAGTTCTTCCTTGGCACCGAACTTCGAGGCGATCTTCTGGAACTCCCTATCGCAGGTGTCTGATCGAGCAAAGCTCCCATGAACGGTTATTGGGGTCCCGTTGTTGCCTGGCATCTTCAGTTTTAGGTACGCAAATGAGGTACGACCATGAATTTGGCAAACGCAGGCCTGCCGAGGATGGCGTGATATTGAGACTCCCAGTCGACTACTTCGAACTCGATCTTCTCCTTCCTGAAATTGTTGGGCGTACCAAAGACTACATCCAATGATGTTTTGCCGAGAGAATAAGCGGGTCTAGTCGGTATAATGCCATGGAACCCTGTGTCAGACTCTCTTAGCATATTGACTGTTAAACCCATTGCTCTCATTGTGCTGGCGAATAGTAGGTTCAAGCCGCTCCCTCCATCCATGAATACTTTGCTCATATTGTACCCTCCGATCTGCGCCTCAAGGACAAGGGCTGCGTGACCTGGTCTAGGGACGGCTTTCGGGTGGTCTGTCCTGTCGAAGGAGATGCTTTGCTCCGACCAGTCGATGAATTCGGGTGTATCAACCATAGCAACTTCCGCATACTTTACTTCACGCGAGAATTTCTTGACTTCCCTTTTTGAAAAGCTGGTTTTATGGATCATGTTGACCTGCCCGCACGGCTCTGGGAACGCTTCGGCTGGTACATACTTGTCTCTTTCCATTGGTTCGTACGGCTCCGGTACATATGGTTCTGGCGGATAGCTATAAGATCTTGCCCTCTTCTCCATTATGTGAACTCTTGATATGGCTTCGGCTCTAAGATCATCACAGAACTGTCGAATCTCCAGGAAGTGTCGGCAGTTCCTTAACAGGTGACTGGATTTCTCTCGACCATCCTTCGGATCAATGTAAGAGTGGAGGTAGCATGGTGCTTCGAGTTGCTCCGTAGCCGATAAATACGGCGAACGGGTGCGGCCATGGATCGGTTGCATGTCCTGCTGCCCTCGTTCGGACTGGCGGGGGTGAGTCGATGTACGTTCTTCCTCTCCACGGTTCGAATCCCTTCGTCTCTTCCTTCGTCCTGTTGTGAGGTCGAAACTCCCTCGGATACCTCCTTGCGCGTTTCTGGGCGGGATTTCCAAGGTTGCTGCTGGATCGTTATCTGTCGAGATTGAGGCCTTCGAGCCAGATCTTCCTGCCCTAGGGAGGCGAAGAAAGCCTCCGGAGTCGATGATGAAGTGAACGCCTCCGAAAGTTGTGGTCATGCCGTCGCGCGTCTCTGCAGAGACCGAGTGCGGCGGCTCGAGATGTGGTACGAACTCAAAGGATCCGCAGCGGATCGGGTCTTTTGGATCTGGTGGCGTTGGTGACTCGAGTACGAACGCCGCAGATGTGACTGGTATTGCCGATGACCTGCCCTGTGCCGACAGGGTTCCCACAGACGGCGCCAATTGTCGAGGGTGTTCCTCGGCAATGCCCTCCGATAGGGGCTTAGGGTTGATGGAATCCTGCAAGCTGACACGAGACATCGGTTCACAGACAAGCGGGGAGAGCGATTTACCCGAGTTCGGGGCCCTCGATGAGGTAAAACCCTTACGTCCTGCCTGTCTGTTCTTGATTATGATGATAATGGGTTACAATGGGGTGCCGAATAGTTCGGCTGAGATCTCGTCGAGATGGCTAAGCGCTAAGGTGACCTAGCTCTAAGCTTCTATTGGCTAAGATTGCTAAGATTGATTGTCCCTCGGCAGCCCCTCTCCTGGCCTTTATATAGGAGGCCAGGTCTCAAGAGGTCCAACCGAGTACGACTAGGTTTACAGTAATTTTAGATCTAATCTTTCCTTGTTCGGCTGCTTCTTTGCCTTGCTTGCCAAGGAATCTTCTGGTGTATCATCCGGTTGGGCCGCCTTGCCTCCAAGTGCTTTCATGGGCCTCCAACTAGGAAACACGGGATAGGGCATCATTGGTTACCCGAAGGGTAATGCCCACGTCAACACCTCAAGGTACAAGGAACGCACCGTGGCCTCCTCGGATTACAGATCTGCACTCCCCACAACGATGATCACCATTATCGCCCACAAAAACCTAGGTCACCGCCCCAATGTCTCTCATCAGCATCACAGCCGGTTCAGCTAGCCTTCAACCTCACCTGCCTCCATGCGATGCGCCCTTGTCTCCATCTCAGCACCACCGCACCACATGTCGTCCAGCCCTCGTTGCGCCTCGGCACATGGGCATCACCGGAGTCCTGCTGCACCACAGTTGGAAGACGACACGACCCGGTTCCAAGCCTCCCGCCACCACCTTCTGCAACGACGGGCAGCTGCCACCGCGGCGTGGCTGGGTGGCAAAGGTGACAGTGTGTGGAGAGGGGCTGCCCAGGGGAAATCGGGAGAGCGACACTCACTATTGTCTAGAGTCACACTCAGGTTCTCCGCCTGCATTTCTATCTGTCGTGAAGCTTTTCGCAACTCGTTCTCTGATGGTTGGTTTAGAATTTCTGATTGTCGTCACAGCTATACGTCGAATCCGGCAACCAAAAATGACAAGCAAGGCGTTTCCACGATGAGGTGGGAAGCCAGTCACGGTAAGTGTAACTTTGAAGTAACATTACCCTGTATCACTGGCAAGATACATATTTGTGGAGGTGGCGTTTTAGCTCATAGGAGCAAATGCTCCTATTATATAAAATAATTTAAAAACAATTTTAAAAATGTGACATAATTTTTTTGTTACATTGTGACATTCTATGTTAGTGCACAAGTTTTCATGGAGAAACAACATTTTATGTGACGTGTACATAAAAGATAAAAAAATGTCCTGTACGTAGTTGTGTTATAGCATTAAAATTTGTCTTTTTACTGGAGCCACAAATTTTTATAGTTTTTTTTTGAAAACTTGTGTACGAACATAAAATGTGTAGATGTACATGAAAAATTTTAGTTTAAAATTTTTTGACACTTCAAAATATAGATTCACACAATGAGAGCAAATACTCCTATGAGCCAAAGTGAATATCCCCATATTCGTCTCCTTTCCTCAAGCTTCCTTTGATTTCCCTGCTCGAATTGTCAACTTTGTACTCCGCTGACTCACAATACAATACATCATGGTTTCCGCTCAACAAATCAAAGAAACGTATACTAGATCGGAAGCTAGGCTAACCAGCTACTCCTTATCCTAAGCCTAGGGCATAAGCTATCTAGAAGGAAGGAAAGGCTGCGATATGTAATGCGTGGAGATATTCTTGTTTATGGTTAGTATACCACTCCTGTCAGCCTTTTGCTCTTTGTCCGCCCGCAAGCACTTTTCTTGCCCTTTTCTTGCCTCTCTTGTGTTTGCCTCCGTCACGCCGGATAAGGACACACCGGTGATTCACTGTCATAGTATATTGTATGGCACACGGCTTACAGCAGCAAGACGGCAACGGCCACCGCGAGGAGGAGTTGTGACGCACGGGCGGCGATGGAGGTGCCGCCGTTCGTTGGGAATCGCTCGCCGCCGTTTGCCGAGGAGAGTTGCTCGCCGCCGTTGTAGACCATCGTGTTGTTCGTCAGCGGAACAGCAGCCTGCGGGTCGGTGAACTTGCCACTGTTGAGCAGAACACACAAGCAATCGAATACGGGTTAGCAATTTAGCATACGGCACAGAATTAAGTTCTGAATAATGAATAGGGAGCACAGTACATATACTGGAAGATGGTGGTACATTGCAGATATTTGCTTGTTGCAGGATGCAGATATGAATGCATCTAGGACGCGTGTCTGTCTGACTGCCTGAGCATATGGGAGGCAGTTGGGAATAGGACAGCGAGACATGAATGCGCACGGCCGCCTACGGGCTATGGGGCCGCACGCGCGAAACGGCTAGCTAGCACCGTCTCGCGTCAGGCTATGTGTCAGTTCCTTTGTCCTGTGCGCGTGGTGGATTCCTAGCCGTTGCTCCGTGTGCATTTCGGCCGTTGAATAACACAGTGAGCTACAGTCTGTCAGTTGTGACCTGAAGTGCACAGTAGCATGGAGGTGAACCAGATTCCGAACATAGTACTAGCAAATTAACAAAACAATTGCAGTTGCTAGCCGTAGCAGCGTGGACTGTGGACTGAAGCTATGTTTGGCAACAGTGTACAAATCAATGTGAACTGAATCGGCCTAGCATATATGTTCTCACGTTCTTTGCCTACTGACCAGCCATTTTTACACTACTACAAATAGATTTGATTCCGGGGTGATTTTTAGGCTATTTGTCTAAGTCCTACCGAATTCCCCTGCCAAAATGTTAACAACATACTTTATGCGACTCTGCAAGTAAAGTGAGCTGGGATTGACTAAATTCACGAATTGCCGCATCCTTGCCGACGCCGAATCCTGAATAAACTGATGTGAACATCACACTCCAAAACATTTTGTCAAGGCAGCATGGACAGAACATTTCGCGCCAATTTGGTCAAACTACGGTTACTTGTGTGCCTAATTAGCTGGCAGAAGCTTGCTGGGTAAGCCTGAGCTGAGAGGAAGAATAACGCAATGCATACCTGGTGGCGGCGGTGGGGCAGAAGGTGATGGCGTAGTTGGTGCCGGCGGCGCAGGTGAAGGTGGAGGTGGAGTCGTCGTAGGCGTAGCTGTATGCGCGCGGGCACGCGCTCTTGAAGAACTGCGAGTACGTCGACGGCCGGCACGTGCTGGGGCTCCCGAAGGCGCCGCTGCAGCAGTACTGCGGCGACCCGAACGCCTCGCACGCGCTCCTGCACGCCATGGTCGGGCCGACGCCAGCGGCGCCGCTGGCGCCGGCGGGGCTCGCCGAGGACGCCACCTTCAGGTCGGCCGGGCACGCGTCGTTCAGGTCCACCAGGCAGCCCGTGGCCACGCACTTGGGCCCGCCCGCGGAGCTGGCGGTAGAGGCGGCGGTGCCAAGCGGGGTGACCAGCATGGGCAGGTTGTAGCCGTCGACGAGGCTGACGTCGAAGAAGTCCATGCCGCCGGAGCCGTCGAGCGTGAACTCCGCCAGGGACGCCGGCGGCGCGGCCCCGCCGCCGTTGCACTGGAGGGCGCCGGACCCGCAGTCGCCCGTGCCGCAGGTGAACTTGCCGGTGGCGTCCTCGGAGCAGAGCGTGCGCGCCCACATGCGGCCCGACCAGCCCGTCGGCGCGTCCACCGTCGCCGACGCGCCCTGGGCCAGCGCGAACCCGGTCGTTGACAGCGGGGCCGTGCCGGCGCCGGAGAGCAGGCCCGGCCACACCGTGTGGCCGCAGTTGTTGGTCATGGTGAAGGTCGCCGACCACGCGGCTGCAAGAACCGAATGAGCAATTCCAACTGATCAGGCCCAAAACACGCCAAACAAACAAGTAATGTGCATTAGAAGCAAGCGGAATATTGTGTTACCTGGAAGCAGAAGGAGCAAAGCGATGAAGGGGAGAGCGACCTGAGCTGGGCTCCGTGCCATTTCCTTGTTCTCGTCGGAGTCTTGACTCTTGGCAACAGCAGTCCACAAGGCCTCAGCTCCGACCTCTGCAACTCTCCTCTGCTTTTGTGTAATGTAATGGGCCGGAAGAGGATGATAACCAGGTGGAAGACGGTCGGTTGACTTATATAGAAGACGGCGCAGCCCTAGCAAAGGGAGGAGGGGAAATGGGAGTCGTATCTGCCCAACGGACACTGCGAGGTGGGCCCGGAAGAGAGACAGATCTTGATCTCTGCCGCTTTCTACAATGTCGGCAACGGCTCTCCTCCCACGCCGAGCACCGTCTCTGTATCTTGTCCGTAGCCTATGTCCTGACGTCCTGCCTACGTTCCTGTGCTCGACGAGCGGTGGGCGATGGAGCTAGCACGAACGATTTTTGTCTTGATTTATAGGGAGGTGTGGGTCGGGGCAGCGCGTTGTGGGCGGATCCTATGACGCGGGGAGGAAGAAACTGGGAAGTCGATCAAGAAAAGAAAACCTCTGTCGCACAGCAGGCAATGTTTGCTGTTCCGTGTGGGACTTTCTCTGCGATTACCCTCCGTTTTCGAGGCATTACGCGCTTCCGTAATGTTTCCAAGCACGATATAAACGCCCAGTCAAGGCACATCTATATTTAGGGACGAAATTAAACGTGGTGGTATGTTGCCTTGCAAGCGAATTCAGCGTGTTTTCAAGATCTGCGTGATGTAATGAGCTGATAATACCTCCGTTCTGAAACAAGTGCCTCATTTTTATTTAGATATGAAAGTATTTTAGTTATAGATACGTCGGTATCTAGAAAATCTTGAGACACTTATTTTGGCGGGGAGGGAGAAGGCATCAATCGTCCCCGCGCCACCATCCAAACGACACGGTAAACCCTAAAATCTCTCCACCAGCACCTACTTCCTTCCTTTCAACCTCTCTCACCGCCCTAGGGTCGAGCCAGTGCGACTACGGAGGCAGCGAGGCTATTTCATCTTCGCCTCGCTGCGTGGCGGGTTGAGCTTGGGCTTTGGGCGGTGGCCCTGGAGTTCTCCTCGCGACAGCGGACGTATGCGGCCACACGGGTGGTGCGGCGATCGAGTATAGTGGTGCCCAGCCCATCCACTTAGTGGAGCCAAGGGCCGACTCTTCGGTATGCAATGGGACGGCAATTTTCAGCCCAGGGATGCGCAACTTTGGGCTCTCTTAGCATGGTTGGGTTAGGGTAGGGATGCGCAACCAGCGGGCACTTACAATGGATCTGGTAATGTTATACACTGAAGGGGATTGTGCACGTATTTCGAAAATTTACATCTACACGAACACCTAAGATCTATACTATGTAGTTGTTGTAACAAGGTTCGTTCAGTATCCACTCACCGAGTAAAGCGGAAGAGTGTTGACTGCAAGTACACAGATCAATTGTAGCTAGTTTTAAAATAAGAGTATCGAACCACGAGGAGCTACTAGTTAAGGTTTTAATGCCTCTTGCTACTATATATTACATGCTACTTATAAATCGTAATTGATTGCAAGAAAGTAAACAAAGCAATAAATAAAAAAGCGTAGTGAGAAATGGGTTGAAACTTAATAAGATAAAGTGTTCTCAGGAATTATTGGATACACCTCCAGCATTAGGATTGATGTTAATCAAGATAAACCATGCTTTTAATCATATTGTGTGAGGAGAGAGCTTCATAACAAGATGCGCCCAGAAATGCATCGGTCATCGCATATCTGAATAACCACTGCGGCTAGCTTTCTGCAAACCACATATCGACAATCACAATTAAGGGTTTTACCCCATGGTTATCGATATGAGCTTGGTGAGTCTCCCTTTATCCCCCTCTTCCATGTGTGAAAGTGCCGATACGGTAATGTCAATTATCGCCGTACACTTTACCACACTTCAAAGGGTAGTTCCCTCTCGAGACCATAAGGCACATATTACGTGGTGCACGACATATAATATCAAGAGAGAGAAGTAACAGACATTAATAATTTAAAACCATAGAACATCTTAGATTTATCTCATATTCATGCTAGGGTTTCTCCATCTCCCCAAGAACAAAAGGAACTACTCACATATGGAAATAATCAAGAACATCATCATCCTCTTATGGATGAGATGAAAGTAATGGTATGAATACAAATACAAATCCATAATAGCAATCGGGAGTACAACTATGGTTGAAGGAGAATGAGATCGGTGATGGTGATGGTGTCGTCGTGGTGAACAGACAGATGCCATGGGATGACTTAAGTTGGGGGCGAATGGACGCTAGAGGATTCGGGGGAGGGTTTTTGGTATGGATGGAGAGGTTTCCGGATGGATTCCTCAAGAACTTGGCCTTGGCCGGAGGTAGAAGATGATGAACACGAGAGCTATTTCCTCCTCAGATCTTTCTATTCATTGATCACAAGAGGTTACAAGTTTCTGGCTACAGCAGAACACTTAGATCGTACGTAGTCACTGATACGTCTCCGACGTATCGATAATTTCTTATGTTCCATGCCACATTATTGATGATATCTACATGTTTTATGCACACTTTATGTCATATTCGTGCATTTTCTGGAACTAACCTATTGACGAGATGCCGAAAGGCCGCTGTCGTTTTCTCGCTGTTTTTGGTTTCAGAAATCCTAGTAACGAAATATTCTCGGAATTGGACGAAATCAACGCCCAGGTTCCTATTCTGCCCGGAAGCATCCAGAACACCCGAGAGTCGCCAAAGTGGACCCACAGGGGGCTGGCGCGGCCCAGGCCCTGGCCGCGCCGCCCTATTGTCTGGTGGCCCCAGACCCCTTCTGACGCCGCCTCTTCGCCTATAAGAAGCCCCTCGACCTAAAACCTCGAGACGGAAAAACCACGGTACGAGAAACCTTCCAGAGCCGCCGCCATCGCGAAGCCAAGATCTGGGGGACATGAGTCTCTGTTTCGGCACGCCGCCGGGACGGAGAAGTGCCCCCGGAAGGCTCCTCCATCGACACCACCGCCATCTCCAGCAACGCTACTGTCTCCCATGAGGAGGGAGTAGTTCTCCATCGAGGCTCGGGGCTGTACCGGTAGCTATGTGGTTAATCTCTCTCCTATGTACTTCAATACAATGATCTCATGAGCTGCTTTACATGATTGAGATCCATATGATGAGCTTTGTATCGCTACTAGTTGTGTGCTACTCATGTGATGTTATTAAAGTAGTCTATTCCTCCCGCATGGTGTAAAGGTGACTAGTGTGTGCACCGTGTGGTTCTTGTCGTAGGCTATGATCATGATCTCTTGTAGATTGTGGAGTTAATTATCATTATGATAGTATTGATGTGATCTATTCCTCCTTCATAGTGTAATGTGGACGAGTGTGTGCGCTATGTTAGTTCTTGGTTTATTTTGCAATGATCTATTATGCTCTAAGGTTATTTAAATATGAACATCGAATGTTGTGGAGCTTGTTAACTCCGGCATTGAGGTGCTCTTGTAGCCCTACACAACGACCGGTGTTTGTCATCCAACAAAAGAGTGTATGTAGCACATATGAGAAAGAGTTATTTATTATGCGATCAATGTTGAGAGTGTCCACTAGTGAAAGTGTAATCCCTAGGCCTTGTTCCTAAATACGCCATCGCCGCTTGTTTCATCGTTTTACGAAATTACATTACTGCGCGTTACTACTGCTCATACTTATTCATACCACCTGTATTTCACTATCTCTTCGCCGAACTAGTGCACCTATTAGGTGTGTTGGGGACACAAGAGACTTCTTGCTTTGTGGTTGCAGGGTTGCATGAGAGGGATATCTTTGACCTCTTCCTCCCCGAGTTCGATAAACCTTGGGTGATCCACTTAAGGGAAACTTGCTCGTTGTTCTACAAACCTCTCGCTCTTGGAGGCCCAACACTGTCTACAAGAATAGAAGCACCCGTAGACATCAAGCTATTTTCTGGCGCCGTTGCCGGGGAGGAAAGGTAAAAGGTACTCACACTCCGGATCTCGGCTACTAAGCTATTTTCGCTGTTGTAAGTACTCGAAGCTATTTCCTTTAGATCCTGCAATTGCATCTTTTTTTTTCTTGTTTACACTAGTTAGGCATAATGGACAACAATGAGCTTGTTATTCTATTTCCTGATTTAAGACATGGACGGTTTGATGCGAAAATTAAAAAACCTATCGAACCTTATTTGCATGCTGGTAGTAATATTAGTATGAACGCTTTGAACACCATTGCTGATAATGATATAGAAAGTTCTAAGCTTGGGGAAGCTGGTTTTCATGATATTTTTAGTCCCCCAAGCATTGAGGAGAAAATTTTCTTTGATGATACTTTGCCTCCTATTTATGATGATTATAATGATAGTGGTCTTTTGGTGCCACCTACTATGGAGAGTAAATTTTGTTGTGATTATACTATGCCTCCTACACTTGATGAGAATAATAATGATAGCTACTTTGTTGAATTTGCTCCCACTATTACCAATAAAATTGATTATGCTTATGTGGAGAGTAATAATTTTATGCATGAGACTCATGATAAGAATGCTTTATGTGATATTTATATTGTTGAGTTTGCTCATGATGCTACTGAAAGTTATTATGAGAGAGGAAAATATGGTTGTAGAAATTTTCATGTTACTAAAATGCCTCTCTATGTGCTGAAATTTTTGAAGCTACACTTGTTCTATCTTCCTATACTTGTTACTTTGCTCCTCATGAACTTGTTTATTTACAAGATTCCTATGCATAGGAAGCATGTTAGACTTAAATGTGTTTTGAATTTTCCTCTTGATGCTCTCTTTTGCTTCAAATACTATTTCTTGCGAGTGCATCATTAAAGCTCGCTGAGCCCATCTTAATGGCTATAAAGAAAGAACTTCTTGGGAGATAACCCATGTGTTTATTTTGCTACAGTACTTTTATTTTGTATTTGAGTCTTGGAAGTTGTTTACTACTGTAGCAACCTCTCCTTATCTTAGTTTTGTGCTTTGTTGTGCTAAGTAAAGTCTTTGATAGTAAAGTTCATACTAGATTTGGATTCTTGCGCGATTACTGATTTCTTTCGTCATCACGAATTCGACCTGCCTCTCTGTAGGTAGCTCAGAAAAATATGCCAATTTACGTGCGTGATCCTCTGATATGTACGCAACTTTCATTCAATTTGGGAATTTTCATTTGAGCAAGTCCGGTGCCTCAATAAAATCCATCTTTACGGACTGTTCTGTTTTGACAGATTCTGCCTTTTATTTCGCATTGCCTCTTTTGCTATGGTGGATGAATTTCTTTGTTCCATTAATATCCAGTAGCTTTATGCAATGTCCAGAAGTGTTAAGAATGATTGTGTCACCTCTGAACATGTTAATCTTTATTGTGCACTAACCCTCTAATGAGTTGTTTCGAGTTTGGTGTGGAGGAAGTTTTCAAGGATCAAGAGAGGAGGATGATATACTATGATCAAGAAGAGTGAAAGCTCTAAGCTTGGGGATGCCCCGGTGGTTCACCCCCGCATATTTCAAGAAGACTCAAGCATCTAAGCTTGGGGATGCCCAAGGCATCCCCTTCTTCATCGACAAATTATCAGGTTCCTTCTCTTGAAACTATATTTTTATTCGGCCACATCTTATGTACTTTACTTGAAGCGTCTGTGTGCTTTTGTTTTTGTTTTTGGTTGAATAAATACTTGTGTGGGAGAGAGACACGCTCCGCTGGTTCGTATGAACACATGTGTTCTTAGCCTTTAATTTTCATGGCGAAGGTTGAAACTGCTTCGTTAAATTGTTATATGGTTGGAATTGGAAAATGCTACATGTAGTAATTGGTAAAATGTCTTGGTTAATTTGATACTTGGCAATTGTTGTGCTCATGTTTAAGCTCTTGCATCATATACTTTGCACCCATCAATGAAGAAACACTTAGAGCTTGCTAAATTTGGTTTGCATATTTGGTCTCTCTAAAGTCTAGATAATTTCTAGTAATTGAGTTTTGAACAACAAGGAAGACGGTGTAGAGTCTTATAATGTTTACAATATGTCTTTTATGTGAGTTTTTCTGCACCGGATCATTCTTGTGTTTGTTTCAAATAACCTTGCTAGCCTAAACCTTGTATCGAGAGGGAATACTTCTCATGCATCCAAATCCTTGAGCCAACCACTATGCCATTTGTGTCCACCATACCTACCTACTACATGGTATTTCTCCGCCATTCCAAAGTAAATTGCTTGAGTGCTACCTTTAAATTTCCATCATTCGCCTTTGCAATATATAGCTCATGGGACAAATAGCTTAAAAACTATTGTGGTATTGAATATGTACTTATGCACTTTATCTCTTATTAAGTTGCTTGTTGTGCGATAACCATGTTCCCGGGGACGCCATCAACTACTCTTTGTTGAATATCATGTGAGTTGCTATGCATGTCCGTCTTGTCCGAAGTAAGAGAGATCTACCACTTTAATGGTTAGAGCATGCATATTGTTAGAGAAGAACATTGGGCCGCTAACTAAAGCCATGAATCATGGTGGAAGTTTCAGTTTTGGACATATATCCTCAATCTCATATGAGAATACTAATTGTTGCTACATGCTTATGCATTAAAGAGGAGTCCATTATCTCGTTGTCCATGTTGTCCCGTATGGATGTCTAAGTTGAGAATAATCAAAAGCGAGAAATCCAAAATGCGAGCTTTCTCCTTAGAGCTTTGTACAGGCGGCATAGAGGTACCCCTTTGTGACACTTGGTTAAAACATGTGTATTGCGATGATCCCGGTAGTCCAAGCTAATTAGGACAAGGTGCGGGCACTATTAGTATACTATGCATGAGGCTTGCAACTTGTAAGATATAATTTACATAACTCATATGCTTTATTACTACCGTTGACAAAATTGTTTCATGTTTTCAAAATAAAAGCTCTAGCACAAATATAGCAATCGATGCTTTCCTCTTTGAAGGACCATTCTTTTTACTTTTATGTTGAGTCGGTTCACCTATCTCTCTCCACCTCAATAAGCAAACACTTGTGTGAACTCGTGCATTGATTCCTACATACTTGCATATTGCACTTATTATATTACTCTATGTTGACAATTATCCATGAGATATACATGTTATAAGTTGAAAGCAACCACTGAAACTTAATCTTCCTTTGTGTTGCTTCAATACCTTTACTTTGATTTATTGCTTTATGAGTTAACTCTTATGCAAGACTTATTGATGCTTGTCTTGAAAGTGCTATTCATGAAAAGTCATTGCTTTATGATTCAGTTGTTTACTCATGTCATTACCATTGTTTTGATCGCTGCATTCATTACATATGTTTACAATATGATCAAGTTTATGATGGCATGTCACTCCAGAAATTATCTTTGTTTATCGTTTACCTGCTCGGGACGAGCAAAAACTAAGCTTAGGGATGCTGATACGTCTCCGACGTATCGATAATTTCTTATGTTCCATGCCACATTATTGATGATATCTACATGTTTTATGCACACTTTATGTCATATTCGTGCATTTTCTGGAACTAACCTATTGACGAGATGCCGAAAGGCCGATTCTTGTTTTCTGCTGTTTTTGGTTTCGGAAATCCTAGTAACGAAATATTCTCGGAATTGGACGAAATCAACGCCCGTGTTCCTATTCTGCTCGGAAGCATCCGGAACACCCGAGAGTCGCCGAGTGGACCCACGAGGGCTGGCGCGGCCCGGGCCCCGGCCGCGCCGCCCTATTGTCTGGTGCCCCAGACCCCTTCTGACGCCGCCTCTTCGCCTATAAGAAGCCCCTCGACCTAAAACCTCGAGACGGAAAAACCACGGTACGAGAAACCTTCCAGAGCCGCCGCCATCGCGAAGCCAAGATCTGGGGGACAGGAGTCTCTGTTCCGGCACGCCGCCGGGACGGGGAAGTGCCCCCGCAAGGCTCCTCCATCGACACCACCGCCATCGCCATCAACGCTACTGTCTCCCATGAGGAGGGAGTAGTTCTCCATCGAGGCTCGGGGCTGTACCGGTAGCTATGTGGTTAATCTCTCTCCTATGTACTTCAATACAATGATCTCATGAGCTGCTTTACATGATTGAGATCCATATGATGAGCTTTGTATCGCTACTAGTTGTGTGCTACTCATGTGATGTTATTAAAGTAGTATATTCCTCCCGCATGGTGTAAAGGTGACTAGTGTGTGCACCGTGTGGTTCTTGTCGTAGGCTATGATCATGATCTCTTGTAGATTGTGGAGTTAATTATCATTATGATAGTATTGATGTGATCTATTCCTCCTTCATAGTGTAATGTGGACGAGTGTGTGCGCTATGTTAGTTCTTGGTTTATTTTGCAATGATCTATTATGCTCTAAGGTTATTTAAATATGAACATCGAATGTTGTGGAGCTTGTTAACTCCGGCATTGAGGTGCTCTTGTAGCCCTACACAACGACCGGTGTTTGTCATCCAACAAAAGAGTGTATGTAGCACATATGAGAAAGAGTTATTTATTATGCGATCAATGTTGAGAGTGTCCACTAGTGAAAGTGTAATCCCTAGGCCTTGTTCCTAAATACTGCTATCGCTGCTTGTTTACTGTTTTACTGTGTTACTACTGCTCATACTTATTCATACCACCTGTATTTCACTATCTCTTCGCCGAACTAGTGCACCTATTAGGTGTGTTGGGGACACAAGAGACTTCTTGCTTTGTGGTTGCAGGGTTGCATGAGAGGGATATCTTTGACCTCTTCCTCCCTGAGTTCGATAAACCTTGGGTGATCCACTTAAGGGAAACTTGCTGCTGTTCTACAAACCTCTGCTCTTGGAGGCCCAACACTGTCTACAAGAATAGAAGCACCCGTAGACATTAGTCACCTACCCGCGATGGGGTGTGCCCCCTCTCCTTATATAGGGGAGAGGGTGGCTTACAGGGGAAGAAACCCTAGAAACCCTAATGGGATCTTTGACTAGACAAACTACTTTACAAAGCTACTTTAGCTACCGGTGATGCCGGTATGCCTATAATCAGAAGCCGTGACATCCTCCGGCACCTTTTACGTCATCCTCTGCCTTTGGCGTCATGGCTTCGATTAAAGCTGAAGTGCTTCGCACATCTTTGTCTTCTAACTCCGGAGAGCATCTTTGACTGGTCTTTGCCGACGTGCTACAGTGTAGCCTGTTCCGGTAGTTCCGGTACGTTCTTAGCTAGTTCCGATATCCCCCTCCTGGGATACTGGTATGATTCTCTGAATCAACCTTTGTTATCCGGAATAACACTTAACCGGTACTTTGATGGCTAAAACCATCCGGTTTTGGCATGCCTTTGGCATACCGGGGGTCATCCCCCGACATTAGTCCCCGAAGCTGGTATAGTCCGGTGGATCCCATCCAACAGACCATGCCAGGTTCTCCTTTCTCAAGGTACCGGTTTAATCCTTCCGGTATCCGGATCAAACTATTCAGCGTCCTTGCCGAACTTATGTCTCAGTACCAGTGACATGCGCACTGTGCCTGGCGCGCGACAGTGTCAGTGGTCACTTCGGTTCGTCTTCTGTGCCAGCATTTATGGCGCCGCACCAGATCCGAGCTGCCGTTCCGGATCCGTGTGGCCTTCCTGTGTCTTCGTATTTTTGACGCGTGTATGTGCGCGCCACGTGGCGGCCCACGATGCGAACCGCCGCGGCCCAGCGGTTTCCGTCCCATTTATCTTTTTTTCCTTTATAAGGGGGGAGCGGTTCCTCTTCGTCTTCTCTCCGCACTTGCCCCCTTCTCTCGCGCACAGAGCTTCTCGCCCCCTGCGCTCCTGTCGCCGCCGGTCGCCGCCGAAGCTCTGCTCCTGACGAACCAGCGCCGCTTCTCCTGCTGCACCGTGAACCTCCGCCGCGCAGAGAGCCTCTGAAGCTCTTTCTCCTTCGCTGCATCGGGTTCCCGTAGGCGTACTCTGCTCCTCTTCGTCGCCGGCCCTCATCGATGACCGCGAGCCTACCGCGCCTTCGGCGACCTTCGTCCTCTGCATCTCCGCCGCCTCAGGTTAGCCTCAATGCACGTTTGGCCCTCTTCCTTTTGCTTTTCAGTTCTTGGGCCGGTAGAGTATTTATTTTCTCTTTTCTTTTGCTTTTCCTCTTACTCGTAGATCTTCGCGCGGGGCTTGATCTTGGGAAATCTGTTTTTAGGTAGATTCTGAATTCTTCCGGAAAATATGTTCCGAGGACCTCCCTTCGGACTCATCTTCCGGTAGCCGCCATACCGTAATCCCCACATCTTCTTCCGGAGGAACTTCGGTTGAAGCAAACTCCGACGGGCTCGAGGCAGATCTTGCCCAGAGCGAGGCTGGTACCGGTAGCTCAGCTCCTGCTATCGGTAACGAAGGAGAAGCCGGCAGCTCCAGCCAGGGTGTCGTCGTTGATCTGGACTCCTACACGCGAGGAGCCTGGATGGGCTCCGACGTGACCCAGGGTGACATAGGCATCCCCAATGGGCCTGCCGAAGATGGTACCTAGGGTTTACTGAAGGCCCACAACCCGAAGGATAAGAAGATTCGGAAGCCCAAGATACTATTAAGGAAAGCTAGAGTTGTAATAGGAGTCATTGTTTGTAATCTTGCGGGATGGGTTAGAAACCCTCCCGGACTCTGTAAACTTGTGTATCACGAATCCCTCGGTTTCGCCTCCTATATAAGGGGGAGCCGAGGGACAAAGAAAGGATCGATTCATTGTCTCACAAACCCTAGCTTTTACATCGCCGAGTACTTTTCGGCTGAAACCTTCGAGATCTACTTGCCCTCTACATCCAACGAAACCCTAGTCTACTACTTGTAGGCATTGACAAGTTGATACCTTGTCAATTGGCGCCGTCTGTGGGATCTAGAGGCGACAAGGAGCTGATCTCGATGGCACGTTCAAGATCGTCGACTTCGTCGGTAGCAAGCAACATCATGGACAGAGGTAAACAGATCGAAACTGGTCTCGTTAATTTTGTTCCTCACCCGCCCTCCCGTTTGGATGCATATGCGTATCTGGAGGAGCCCATGGAGATGACGTTCGGAAAGTTTCACTTCCGCGTCGAGAAGAAAGGAGCATATCGTCTCGAAGTTCCGATCTTGTCGGGATTATCAACGAATGATCCTGATTTCTTGATCTCAGCTTCATCCATCGAGTCAGGCGACGAGGAGATTTCCTCGCCACGATTCATCAACACCAAGGCAAGCAAGAAACTCGCCAAGGTCTTCAGCGACATATCCTTTGAGTCACCCGCGGACTCCTATATAAGCGATGACTCAAGCGATACCGACAGCTTCGACTTCGTCGACAAGTCCATCTCCATTGGAAAGGTCTTCACCAATCTCTATGATTGTGTCACCAAACCAAGCAAAGTTCAGAACTCAAAATATCATCAGATCTACGCCATCGGAGAAGCAAGTCGCGATCATGAGGAAACATTAGAGGCTTTCGACGACTTGGGAAATCCATATGTCGATCCCTCTGACCTAAGGCGAGGTTTGGGCACTAAATATGTCGGGCCTACACCACGTGTTAGAATTCAACTTCCACAAGCAGCATGGGATAGAGCAGCAAGAGCTATGGATGGTTCCGAACCAATGGAGACAACCGCTACGGTCGAAGAATTGCAGGCTTACCAATATAGGCTCGCCCGAGCTGGAAGAGAATTGGAAAAACAGACAGTACGCTTTGAACAGAAGAAAGGAGGCAGCTTCCGCATCAAGCAGGCGACGAGTGGAGTTAAGTCGACAATCAGGAACTTCGGGAGATAGTCACAGAGAAGCTCGGAGGAGAGCAAGATCTCGGCTGCAAAATATACCGGAGGCTGAAAGAGAGACTCTAATCCAAAACCTCGACATGTCCTTTATGTCAATCGACACGAGGGGGAATATTATCCCAAAAACACCGGAAGCAGGGTACATGGCGACACAAGCTTTCATCTTAGCATCCAGGCCACCTCCCGGAGATCCAAGAGAAGCGTTGTATAACATGGCCATGGCAGGATGTGGAGCCATGGGAGCAGCGTTCGCAGCTACACCTCCCGAAGGAACTGCAAGGCAAAATAGTCCGAGACCTACCGCAGCAGTGCAAGATCCACCGAGAGCGAGTGGAGCCAGAGACACAACAACTCAGGCTAGAGTTGATAGAGCGCGACAAGAAAGAAGGGAACGTCGGAATTCACCAGAACTTGCTGAAGAGGATATGTGTGGACTCCCGTGTTTCACACGACGGGTCCGAAAAACTCGAGTTCCATCAGGATTCAAGCTACCCGATAGTTTCAAGAAATTCGATGGCCTGCAAGACCCCGAGGATTGGCTAGTCGATTACCTCGAGACGAGTAAACCGATAGGCGGGACCGGAGCAACAGCCATGCGTAGCATCCGGATACATCCGAGCGGAGCCGCCGGATCGTGGATAAAAAAGCTTCCCCCGGGCTCCATCGACAGACTGGGAGAGTTTTGAGGATGTGTTTATCAAGAATTTCCGATCAACCTGCAAGAAACCTGCGACACTAGAGGAGTTGAGGTCATGTCGACAAAAGCATGATGAATCAATGAGGAAGTACATCCAAAGGTGGAACCTCATCAAAAACTCGGCATAAAATATATCTGACGAGAGAGCGATAGATGCATTTGTCGCAGGAGTTCGACGAGGAGATTTCGTGGAGGACTTAGGAAGGACAAACCCAAGGACAGTATCAGCATTAATGGAAATAGCAAACAGATGGGCAGATGATGAAGATGCGGTACATAACAAACGACATAGGTCCCCAGAGGAGGACCGCATTCGAAATTTTCAAAATAGACGCCGATTTCCTCGACAATTCTCGAGTCGATGCACCTGGCCAAATATCGGCTGGTTTTCGGGGAAACAATGGAGTAAACAATAGAGATGACTACCAAAGAAGTAATACACAGCAAGGCGACAATAGAGACAACAGACAAAATAGCGGGTCAAGGTTTCAGAGATCTTTCGTAACTCCCGAAGATATGATGAACGGGCCGTGCCAGATGCATTTTTATCTCGATAGCAACGGGAAAAGGCAGTCAGGACATCTGCAGAAGGACTGTCGCAATTTTCAGGCAATGTTACGAGTCGCAGGAATGGCCAATGCTCAATCAGCAAACAGAAACCCCCAGGGGCCCAGGAGTGAGATCCACTTACCACCTCCTCCCGCGATCACGGACGAAAATCGACATCAGCTCAGAATAGCGGCAGCACCGCAACCACCTCCATATGTTGATCCTAACAACAATGGCGCGGTCTCGATGATCCAGAAAGCTAGGCCATCTAACAGGGCTCAAAAGGTAATCTCGCGGCAAGTGTTTATGGCAGAGAAGATGCCTCCACCAACGGTTGAGTACTTAAATTGGTCAGGGCAAGACATCGGCTTCAGAATAGCGGATCACCCGCAGCAAGTTCCTCGACCAGGGCAATCAGCACTTATCTTACCAGCAGTAATTGCAAGATTCGACGTATCTCGAATGTTTATAGATGGCGGCAGCAGTTTAAACCTTATGTATGCAGATACGCTAAGAAAGATGAACATCTCCCTAGCAAATTTGAAACCAACCGACACACGTTTCCACGGCATCACACCAGAGAAGCCAAGTTACCCACTCGGGGAGGATCAATCTCGACGTTCAGTTTGGGACCCGAGAAAATTACAGGATAGAAAGGTTGGAATTCGAAGTTGTAGATTTCCCGTCGCAGTATCACGCTTTGTTGGGACGACCAGCATATGCCAGATTTATGGCGGCACCACATTACACGTACCTGCTTTGGAGGTTGCCTGGGCCCAAGGGACCAATCACGGTCAAAGGAAGCTTCGCGTTAGCCGATAAATGCAACAAGGATTTTCATCGACTGTCAGAAACTTTCGGGATGCAAGCAGAGTATGCAGCGTCAAGGCTCATGACTGATTATGATGTGCTGCCAGATGTAGGGAGGCCCAACAAGGAATCAACTTTCAACACCGCAAAAGATTCCAAGGAAGTGCAGATTCACCCGACAGATCCGAAGAAAACGACATCCATCGCAACAAACATGGACCTTGCATAGGAAAGTGCGCTCGTTGAGTTCCTCCGTGAGCACTGGAAAATCTTCGCATGGTGTCCAGCTGACATGCCAGGAGTACCCAGGGAACTTGCCGAGCACCACCCAAACTTGGATCCAATAGCGAGACCAATCAAACAACCTTTGCGGCGTTTTTCGGAGCCAAACCGCAAAGCTATGCTGTCAGAGATTGATCGACTAAGAGAAGCTGGTTTCATTAAGGAGCTGCATACAGAGGCCACGTGGGTCGCAAACCCAGTGTTGGTCCCGAAGAAAAACACTAAAGTCCTTCGCATGTGTGTCGACTTCACGTGTCTCAACAAACATTGTCCAAAGGATCACTTTCCCCTCCCAAGGATCGATCAAATTATCGACTCCACGGCAGGATGTGAACGTCTTTCCTTCTTGGATGCTTACTCTGGTTATAACCAGATCATATTGAAAGAAGAGGATGAGGTCAAAACAGCGTTCATCACACCCTACGACGTGTTTTGCTATCGAACAATGCCTTTTGGTCTGAAAAACGCGGGAGCAACATATCAGCGGATGATGCAGAAGTGCTTAGCAACACAGATTGGGAGAAATGTACAAGTATACATCGACGACGTCGTCATAACATCAAAAAAGGGGGCAACGCTAATCGAGGACTTGAAGGAAACCTTCGACAACCTCGACAAATTTTGTCTCAAGTTGAATCCGACGAAGTATTCTTTCGGCGTCCCTGCAGGAGAACTTCTCGGGTTCCTAGTCTCATCAAGAGGGATCGAAGCTAATCCCGAAAAAATCCAGGCTATCGTAACAATGAGAAAGCCAACAAAGTTGAAAGAAATACAACAGCTAACTGGGCGAGTCGCAGCTTTAAGCAGATTCGTCGCTGTGTCGGGAGAAAAGGCGTTACCGTTTTACGCCCTAATCAAACAAGGAGATAAGTTCCAGTGGAACGAAGAAGCAGATAGAGCTTTCGAGGATCTTAAACGCGCAATCTCGACACCATCAATCTTGGTGGCGCCAAAAGAGAAGGAACCCCTCCTGCTATACATTGCGGCTACACCCCAGGTGGTCAGCACGGCGCTAGTGGTCGAAAGAGAAGAAGAAGGAAAACTCCATGGAGTGCAGAGGCCAGTATATTTCATTAGCGAAGTATTATCACCTTCAAAACAGAGGTACCCGCAGTACCAAAAGCTAGCATACGGAGTATTCACAACCGCAAGAAAATTGCGACACTATTTTTCGGCGCATCCGATAATAGTGGTCAATGAGGCGCCTTTATCCAATATACTCAACAATCCAGAAGCTACAGGCTGTGTCTCCCTTTGGGGAATAGAACTTTCTCCTCGGGACATCACGTATGAAAAAAGAAAGGCAATAAAGTCGCAAATTCTACCAGACTTCATCGCGAGTGGATGGAGTTGCAAAACACAGGACCTCCGGATTTATCGAGAACCCGGACTATGAACTTTGACGGGTCCAAAAGGTTAGAAGGAGTCTGGAGCAGGGTGATACTCATATCACCCGAAGGCGACAAATTGAAATATGTCTTACGGATGACGTTCCCAAATGCATCTAACAATGAGGCAGTAATATGAAGCGCTTATACATGGGATGAAGATGGCGAAAGCTCGCGGCGCAACTCGATTAAAAATATTTGGCGACTCACAATTGGTGGCTCAGCAAGTCATGAACCAATGCGATGCAGTCAATGATAGCATGGTGGCGTACAAAGAAATGTATAATGAGCTGGAGAAGCTGTTTGATGGATGCGAGGTAAACCACATCAGTAGGTTGAACAATGATGAAGCCGACGTTCTTGCAAACATCGGGTCGCAGAGTGCCTCGCAATCCCTCCGTGTGTGTTCGGGAGGAGATAACGTAAAGATCCACAAAGCCGAAGAAATCAACAAAGAAGGAGAAGAGCGAGAAACCCTCGGGGGCTGCGAAAGAAACATTGGAAGAAGAAGAAGAGGAACATGATCTAGTACTGATGGTGCAAATCCCATGGATGCAGGTGTACATATCATATATCCTAAGAAAGGCAATACCTAACGATCCAGTTGAAGCAAGGCGAGTTATTAGGTGATCCAAAGTTTTCACGGTGGTCAAAGGGGAGTTGTACAAGCAAAGTATCTCGGGTGGGTTACAAAGGTGCATTACACCCGAAGAAGGCAGAACAATCCTGAAGGATGTACACGAAGGAATATGTGGTCACCACGCGAGCAGTAGAGCTATCGTAGCCAAAGTTTTTCGAGCTGGATTCTACTGGTTGACAGCAATTGAGGACGCGAAGGAGATAGTGCGAACTTGTGACGCATGTCAGAGATTTGCCGCAAAACCTCACTCTCCAGCAGCAGAATTGATGCCAATACCCTTATCTTGGCCCTTTGCTCAATGGGGTCTCGACATGGTGGGGAAGTTACATAAAGCTTCGCCGGGAGGATACGAGTACATGCTCGTCGCTGTCGACAAATTCACCAAGTGGATAGAAGCAAAGCCGATAAATTCACCAGATGCAGCCTCAACAATAAAATTCGTGAAGGGCATTGTTTTTCGGTTTGGCGTACCTCACAGCATCGTCACGGACAATGGCAGTAATTTCACATCCAAGGAATTCAAGGCGTACTGTGCAGAGGTAGGCATCAAATTGCACTTCGCGTCAATTGCACATCCTCAAACTAATGGCCAAGTCGAGAAAGCCAATGGTATCATCTGCAACGGCATCAAGAAACGCTTGTTAGGGCCACTGGAAAAAGCTCGACATACCTGGCCAGAAGAGCTACCGAGTGTGTTATGGAGCATCCGAACAACACCAAATACAGTGACACAGGAGACTCCGTTCTTCCTGGTCCATGGAGCAGAGGTAGTATTGCCGATAGAAATAGAGCACGACTCCCCGCAGTCACAGAGTACAATGAAGAAGCTTCCAGGAGAGCATTGGAAGACGACGTCGACAAACTCGACGAAGCTCGAGACGAAGTATTATCAAGGGTAACTAAATATCAGCAGGACTTGAAAAACTACCACAGTCGACGTCTGCGACCAAGATCCTTTCAGGTTGGGGTCTTAGTTCTGCGACTCAATCAAGAGCGTACTGAAAAACTCGAGTCACCATGGCTCGGCCCTTACGTCGTCACAGAAGTAATCGAAGGAGGAGCATACAGGATCAAGGACAAGAAGACAGGGGTTCCCGAGAAAAACCCTTGGAACGTGGCGCAGCTAAGGCGTTTTTACGCTTAGTGTCGAAATATAGTCCTCCTTGTAAAAATACAATGTACTGAAACGCCCGCGAGTTTTCAGACGCACTCTTTTCCTTTTTCGGGGCACCGAGTGGGGTCGGGAAAGGTTTTTAATGAGGCGGGCTCGCGGTGCTGCAATATAATAAAAATAGTGGAGATACATATCTTTTTCTTCGACACGCTCGGGGGCTTACACGTCGAAGTTACAATATAGATGAATTTAACTGACACAAATATTTCGCCCTGGTATCAAATACCTCGCCAGATAAAAAGAAGGAACAAAATAGCAATCGAAAAAGAACAAAACACTCGGGGGCTAGTACCCGCAAATATAGTATAATCAATAATAATTTGGGTGCCTTGGTTCATAACATCGCATACACAATAAAGAGATTCATCACCGAAACACTCGGGGGCTTGAGGAGGAAAAATAGAAGTGTTTACTTTACAACATAGAATGTGTACAACATACAAGACACAATCCCTGAGAAAACTCGACAAGGCTAGAAGGAAAATTGTCAATGGCGGCTCAGTATATTATCTATGGTCAAACGTCCAGTATCTGAATCACGAGTACTATGTTTAGCATAGCTACCCCTTACGAAAAACTCAGCATCCATCCGAAGAAGTTCATCCATCATATCTTCGGCAACAGGGGTCACATGATCTTCAAGCTTGCTAACATCCCTTTTACTTTTCGCCATCTTGGCTAAGCACTTGGTCACAATCTGGCTCATGTCAAACTTGGGATAGCAAATTTTGATCATCATCATTGCAAACTTGGCACCGGCAGAAAGTTGAGCTCGCACAAAGTGATGGATACGAGGAGCATCTTGAAACTTCTCCAACAAACCAAGAAGAGTATCGGGCGCCTCGTTCCGAGGAAATAGCGTCTTGTAAACCAGGGTCGTTGTCCCGGTGCGTAAATCAAGGAAATTGCGAACTTGACAAGCGCGGTCTTGAAACCCGACAATCTGTCGGCACGTTCTGGAGTGGCCCAGAAAAGAGAACCATGGTCAAGAGAAAGGTTAACAAGGAGATTTGTCCTCGTGTTTACCCTCTCGTCTTCAGCAGCGGCGTCGAGAAAGGAACCTATTTGGCGACAGCGTAAGGGTTTAAAAAAAAGAGACAACAAGGAAACAGAATGAGTACTGGTTTGAAGCATACCTGACATATCTGCACTGGCTTCATTCATCAACTCAAGCATAAAATTTTCTCGAGTGGTCGCTTTTTCAGCTTCGTAAACGACGGCTTCTTTGGCAGCCTATGGCATCTTGAGCCTGTTGAAGTGCAATTTTCTCCCTCTCGGATGATTTTCGAGACTGCTCCATCATCATAAGTAATTGTTTCTTCAAAGACTAGAGTTGTTGGCGAAGTTCTTCCAAGTCTTCTGCGGAATTTTTACTCGAAGAATTTTTGAAACGTTCGACAGCAACAGGAGCCTTCTTCGAACGGGACGACGCAGTAAAACATCGAAGGATGGGAAGTTGCGAGATAGTTGTCAAAAATCAACTGGAAATAAAAGAGCCGATATCAATCGTCAAGCAAAGATAGATTTCCATTCATTCTCAAAGTATATACATTGCTATTACAAAAGAAGGGTCCCTAATGGACTAGCGAAGCAGCTGTCGCTAAAATTAACTAGGGCGACAGCGTCAAAAGACAGAAAAAACTAAAAGAGAGGACAGGGTGGTCTACTTGACCTCCGGCTTGGATGCGCTTGGAGCAGGAGTTGGTTTAACACCAAGGAAGGAAAGAATTGGTTTGGAGGGAGGCTTGGCAGCTTTAATCAGAGATTGCCACTCCTTCGTTTCCATCTCCCTTACATCGCCAACCTTGGTCCAGTCGACGTTTTGTTGGCTATCCGCAATCAGCGCAATGGTGCCCTCAACGCCAACTTTCAGTCCCTCTTGGCGAAGTTTAAGCCCAAGATCTTCTTGCATGTTGAACGCCTTGGCAAGAGCGACAAAGGTGTTGGGCTCCTCTTTCTTCGGGAAGAAATAGGGGAAAAGCTTCGACAGACCTTCCTCAGCGTCAGCAAGGCCTTCGCGTGCTTCATCCCCATGAATTTCAAGAAGAGTCAGCGCGTCAAGCAGCTCGTCGCCTTCAGGGCCCTCCACCTCATATTCCTGATGGGTTCTCCCTGAAGACAAAACAAAGGATAGCTCGTAAATAACATGCTCGGAAAATATGCAGTAACCCGAGAAAAACAGCACGGCTCAAAGTACTTACTAACAAAACGTCGACTCTGCGACTCCAGGCGACTGAGGATCTCTGTTTCTCGAGCGGATTGCTGTTGTATATGTTTGCTCAGAGAGTTTTCCGCGTCATGAAGTCTTTTTCGAAGATCTTCGACAGCGGCAGCATCGGCTTCAGCTTTCTTACGGGCCTTTTCGCTATGCTCCAACTTGGCAGCAAGAGCGTTAGCACGCTTATTGGCTTCCGTAAGTTCTCATGGCAAATAAGCGATAATCGAATATTATCACAAAATCGTGGAGTACATGCAACAAAGGAGGCGGATGAAGATAGTACCTTCCAGTTTTTTGGTATGGTCACGATACCCGATAAATTGGGTACCGAGACAGATAAATTCCTTCATTAAAGGCTGAAGAGAGGACCAAAAAGAAAAAAATAGTCAATATAGCCAGTCTAGATTCGACAAACATATCGCAAAGGCAAGATGAAAGTATTGAAAGGCTCGCAACATAAAAAAAAGAAGAGAGAGAGAAGACCGAAACACTTACGTCATCTAATGAAGGTGTCGAAGAGCTACCAGGGAACATGATAGGTTCCTTGGATGGTTCGACCCTTGCCCTCTTTGGCGAAGAGGCACGGGGGCTCGCAGGCGGAGTCGAATGCTCGACGTTTTGCTGAGGAGGCGAAGTTTCCTCCCCATCATGAGCAGCTTCGGACACAACTAAAGTACGCGACGTACTCGTTCGAGCAGCCGCGTCAATAGGTTGTTCTTCTTCCTCGTCATCACTACAACAAAAAATGGCAACACTATAAGAAGCAAAACATTAAGGAGCAAAGAAGTAAGGAGTACGGAGTAACTTACAAGCTGACGAGGGCATCGGTGTATGGATTGAAAACTGCCTTCCTATCTGAAGGATCAGTTTCTTCGGCATTAGAGGTGCCGGGATCTTTGACTTCACTCCTTTTCCTCTTGTTCTTTGGGAAAGCAGGAGGAGGGGAGTGTGTTGAAGCAGTGGCTTCAGATTCAGCAGAAGCCGCGGATTTGTGAGAACCCGCAACTTCACTGGCAGGGTGAGAGGTGCCTTGGTTGTCATCATTGACGACAGCACGGTCTTCAACTTCTCCACCTTCAGGAAGAGGAGGAAGAGAAGCAAGGACAGGGTGGTTCTAAGATAAAGAAAGGGTGTCGAGAAAAAGGCATTAGCAAGATAGTAGTCGACAAATAATAAAATTCGAATAGACAATACATCAATTAAAAGGGAAAATTACCTCGGGAAGAGGATTGGCGCTACTATATGGCGTAATGCGGCAAGAGGATGGAACCGGATCCTTCTTGTTGAGCGATGAGATTTTGTGGATAAGCTTTTCAAAATCCTTCAAAGGAAGATCTTTCGAAAGACTGTCGACATCTTTTTCACCAGCATACTTCCAGAAGGGATTTTTGCGAGCCTGGAGAGGCTGCACTCTAGTCCTAAGGAAGTAGGCAGTAATCTCGATACCCGACAGTTCCTTGCCGCGAGTGTTCTGTAGCTCGTGGATGCGAGTCATCAACGCTTCTGTCGCCAATTTCTCATCTTCGGTAGCTTCAGCATCCCAGGAACGGCGGCGAAGGATTTTGGCTTCTCCGTCAAAAGGGGCGATGTTTTCCTCCACTGGATTGGAGCTCTCTTCATGGATATACAACCATTTCTTCCGCCAACCTTGGACGGAGTCGGGGAATTTGACGTCGAAATATTCGACGTCAGAACGAACACAGATAACAACGCCGCCAATATTGTAGGCGACGTTGTGGGAGCCATTACGGCGGAGGCAGAAGATACGCTTCCACAGAGCCCAATTAGGTTGGACCCCGAGGAAGCACTCACACAGTGTGATAAAAATCGACACGTGGAGGATGGAATTGGGCGTCAGCTGATGCAGCTGGAGCCCATAGACAAAAAGAAGACCGCGGAGAAACTCGTGGATTGGGGGAGAAAGACCTCGGATGAGATGGTCAACGAAACTGACCCGATAATCGATTAGAGGCCTTGGGTAGCTCTCCTCCTTGGGGAACTGGGGCGAGTTCTCCTTCTTGCTGAATGCCATCTTCTTCAGCATGTTGATGTCTTGGGCAGAGATCTTGGATCTCTCCCACTCGGAGCTTCCCAGATCCGTTGTCGCCATCTTCGACTCTGGCGTGCTGTGCCTAGTCAAACGGATGCGAGGCGGCATCAACGGGTTTGGCGGCGAAGGGTGTGAATGTGTTTGAGCGCTTGAAGTAGGGAGAGCAATGGAGGATTTTTGCAGCAGAGAAGCAGAGATGCGGCATGAGCGAAAGGATTAGAGGAGGAAGACGATGACCTTAAATAGAGGTGCGCTGAACGGACGCACCGTTGGATTGAGAATTTGCGGGACAGATGTTGTCCATGTGGACATGGGGTAAAAGGTAATTTCATATAGACGAGAAAGCACAGCGGCTACAGTACGTGCGCCAGGAAAAGCGGAGGACGTGTGTCCCCCACTTGCACAACGTGTCAACTTGACAGGATTTTTGGGCCCACAAGGCAGAGAGATAGCGGTTCTCGCGGCTTCCCGATACATTGATCGTGCCTGTCATCAGTAGTGATGTCACCTTGGTAAAGGAAAATCTCGGCTATGAAGCTTTGCAAGAACGGCGACATCATAAGATTGTCTCGAGAGCTTTTGAAAAAATACAAGTTTTTGCCCAAATGCTCGGGGGCTACTATAAAAAAATGATGACAAAGTTGAGAAAGTCAAAATAGAAATGGCGAGAGTCTATGATCAAATACAAGTATTTGCTCATAGCCTCGGGGGCTACTCCCATCGGGAGCGCTGTTCGCGCACCTGATAGATTTGACAAATTATGCGACAAGAGAAAAATATAGCGACATAAGGCGTGGAGCCTACACTCAAGCACAAGTTCTTGACTATAGCCTCGGGGGCTACTCCCATTGAGAACGCTGTTTGCGTGCCCGATGAAATTATAAAAAGAAGAAGAGAGAGAGAAAAAGAAAAAGAAAGAGGAAGTAAGTATATTTCGAGTTATACAAATAACTCTACATATACTCCCATCGGGAGAGCAATATAAGTCATCCGTTGACTCAATAAAATGTGCTATTTCAACAGCCGAATAAGCACTCGACAATATATTCTCAGAACGCCAAAGATGCGAACAATTTCTGAATGCCTGCGAAGGTAAGACCCCAGATCCATTCTGTGCGGCGTGGCGCCGTCTCTGACGTCGGTTTGCTACTTTTTTCCGTATCAACAAATACGAAGAAAAATCCTAACGGACGCGTTAGGTACCCGATAAAATATGACTGGGACTCGACATAATGGTAAGACCTTAAGCGGCACCTGTCAAAGTTTACACCAGTATCCCGAGATCATGTCTAGGGACGTGATCTTGAAGTAGGTTTTTGCGGATTGCCACTAGAGCAGTTAACTAGTACCCGATCCGTCGATGAACTAGCCCCAATTACCATTATCCCCTGTACAATATAGAAATTCGTATGCAAAGATATGTGCGAAACTTCGCAGTTGTCGAATAAATATAAAAGTGGAGATTTTCCCCGACTCGCGATTCAAGCAAAATCTCTCGGGCTACCGACATAGGCATCCCCAATGGGCCTCGCCGAAAATGGTACCCAGTGGTTTATCGAAGGCCCACAACCCGAAGGATAAGAAGATTCGGAAGCCCAAGATACTATTAAGAAAAGCTAGAGTTGTAATAGGAGTCATTGTTTGTAATCTTGCGGGATGGGTTAGAAACCCTCCCGGACTCTGTAAACTTGTGTATCACGAATCCCTCGGTTCCGCCTCCTATATAAGGGGGAGCCGAGGGACAAAGAAAGGATCGATTCATTGTCTCACAAACCCTAGCTTTTACATCGCCGAGTACTTTTCGGCCGAAACCTTCGAGATCTACTTGCCCTCTACATCCAACAAAACCCTAGTCTACTACTTGTAGGCATTGACAAGTTGATACCTTGTCACAGGGGGAGATCGACTGGCTATACCGCTCCCGGAGGATTTCGGAAGAGGTTTGGTGCCGAATCCCCGGCAAGGAGCGCCAGCCCGAACCTCAGCCGGGTGATATTGTGGTTTTTGCTGCTCATTTTGAGCGCGGTTTGGGCCTTCCAGCGTCGGATTTCTTCCGACGCTTTCTCGATTTCTACGAGCTTCAGCCCCACCATCTTCCGGGCAATGCTATCTTTTATCTCTCTTCCTTCACCGCGTTTATGGAGGGATACTGCGGTATCACTCCTTCTGTTGATAATTTCTCTTTCTTTTACTATCTTCGGGAGAATTCTATCCAAGATAGGAAACTTCCTCAGCCCAAACCCTTTGTCCGGTGTGGGGGCTGCATTCTTTCTCCTCGCGCCGGAACCAATTTCTACAAACTCTCCGGTCTGGACTCTGTCCGGACCTGGCGAAGGACCTTTTTCTATGTTCGGAACGGCGGTCCGGAAGACTTCATTAACATTCCGGCGTATGTTCCCGGGCCGCCCTCCATGAAGAATTGGCTCTACCATCCCAAGGATGACAAGGAGTCCACCCGGATCGCCGGCTTTATTGACATCAATAAGAAGGAGACCAACCTCTGCGCGGACGATCTAGTCCGCGTCTTCCTCGCGCGCCGGGTGCTGCCCCTTCAGCGGCGCGCCCACAAGATTAGCGAGATGTCGGGGCCAATGGACCCGACAAGGATCACAACCCACCGGCTGAGCCCTACTAACTTGGTCCTTGGCGTCGAGCAGATCTGCCAAAACCCGCTGAGCCCCAGCGGGAAATACGGGCTGGCCCCTTACAGCCGCCGCAACTCTCCTCCGCGGCGAGTAAGATTCTGGGATCTTTAGGAAGCTTTTTCTGTATTACCATACCTATCTTTCTCTAACGTGTTGTCTTCGTATTTCAGAACTTTCGCCGGATCAGCCAGGAGCATCCGGCTTCCTATACGCCGGATCGGGTCTCCGAGGACGACGCCGACGCTGATCCTTACGTCAAGGGAGAGCAGAAGATGGGTCACACCCACACTCCACGCCCCCGTAAGTTTTCCGGCAGGGGATCTGATTCGGATGTTGAGGTTATCATACTTGAGGTATTTTTCTCTTTCGCCTTCTCATATATTGCCTTTCTGTAGGCACTGCCTCAGCCAGCGTCGACCCACGGGCCGTGGAGCACTCCACCCCACCTCAGGCCGAGGTTGGGCTGAGTCTCCTGAGAAGCTCACTTCCCAAGGCCGCAAGAACGAGGTGCCCGCGCCCGAGGCTGGTTCCAGCGAGGCTCCTTCCGGCAAATGCTCCCGGCAGGAAGTCATTGGCGGGAAGAAAATCTCCACCAAGCGCCGATGATCTCGAGAGATGCCGGTGGCTACCGGGTAAGTTGCCGATTCCACTTTTTCGTCTTGTCTTTTTGCTTCCAGTTTTTCTTTTGTCTCTGGACTCTCTTTCCGGTTGCTCTTTCTCAACATCATTCATTCCTTTTATCTTTTCAGGCCTGCCCTCAAGATTTCCAAGAGCGCCTCTGGCATGAGGCCGGAACGCTCTGAGGATACGCCCATGGCCTCACCTCCTTCCCAACTAAGTCCGGTACCATCTGGTGTCGGCAAACCTTCTGCCTCCCCCGTGGGGGGCAGCACAAGTACGGGGCGCGCGGCCCCTAAACCTCCACAGCACCGCGCGGAGGGGAAATCTATTTCTCCCCTAAAGACCCAAGATACCGGCGCCAGCAACACCGGCGCCGGTGCTGAAGACGCCGGGCAGGCGGAACCTCTTGTTCCTCCTGTCCCGAAAAAGAAGAAGAAGAATCCTGCTTCCTCCCCCTCCAAAGCCGTGCCGGATCGTTCCGCGCCGGTCAGCTCTGCCTCAGCAAAGGAAGCTCTTGGAGCTCCTGCACCATCCAAGGCTTTAACGCCTCCACCGGCCGCTCCTACCGGCGGGCCTGCTCCTGCATCTTCTTTGCTGGTGCTGCATACCAGCCGCGCCGCCGTCGTGGCCAGAGAAACGGTCTCAGCTCAGCTGGGCCGGATCACTGAGCTAACGCGCGGAGGGGTGGAACTGGGGCATCTTGCTGATTACGCTAACAGGTGGAATCAGGCGGATCTGTCCCCTTCAACCCGCGGCCTAGGGAAGGACAAACTACCGGTTGCTGACCCTGTCGGCCCCCGGAGCACCGTCCAGCATTTTGGCCGGTTGCGGCGCGCGACCCAGGAGTTTGACAACGCCTGGCATGATGCCAGCAGCAACGTGACGGTAAGCGCAAAACCTCAATCTCTTTTACATCTTTGTGTTATCACCAGATTTTGGCTAGATCGCGAGGTGGGCCGCGGTCAAGATGGGCTTGGAAGATTACGCGTGGAAGATCTCTGAAGCGGCCTTGATTAGGGAATTTGGGCTATATTGCCCGTGTATCTTTAATTACCATAGATTGTATTTAGATTAAAAGTTAGAGTTTATCTCGTGCACGGTTTAGTGCACGCCCACATTAGAAAGTCCCCTGGACTATAAATATGTACCTAGGGTTTATGGAATAAACAACAACTCACGTTCAACCCCAAAACAAACCAATCTCGGCGCATCGCCAACTCCTTCGTCTCGAGGGTTTCTATCGGGTAGCGACATGCTGCCTAGATCGCATCTTGCGATCTAGGCAGCACAAGCCCCACGTTGTTCATGCGTTGCTCGTACTGAAGCGCTTTTGATGGCGAGCAACGTAGTTATCATTAGATGTGTTAGGGTTAGCATTGTTCTTCGTTTAAGCATGCTTACGTAGTGCAACCCTTGCATATCTAGCCGCCCTCACGCCTATCTCAGGCGTGGGGGCGGCACCCCGCTTGATCATTATTTAGTAGATTTGATCCGTTACGATTGCTCCTTGTTCTACAAGGATTAGTTTAATATCTGCAATAGTTAGGCCTTACAAAAGGGGGGAGGATCCAGCGGCACGTAGGGTGGCGTTTGCAAGTCCTAAACGGGATGTTCCGAGGATCAACTTCATGTTGGTTTTTTGGCCTTGTTTAGGATCGGCTTACGAGCACCGTGCGTGGCCGCGAGGCCCAACTCTGGAGTAGGATGATCCGATTATGCGGTGAAAACCCTAAATCGTCGTAGATCTCATTAGCTTCATCTTGATCAAGCAGGACCACCAAGTATTCGTGCACCCCGTACGAATCATGGGTGGATCGGCTCTTTGAGCCGATCCACATGATAACCTGAGAGCCGATCGAGGCTCGTATCTAATGTTTACATGTGTGCCCTGCAGGAAACTAAGCGAGGCATCACCATCACCTTCCTGACCAGGTATAGGTCAGGTGGCACGCCTCGCACGCTCGCAACGCCGCGTGTGACCGAAGAGCATTGCGGGCCGTCGCTCGGAGGGGTCTCAGCCAGCCGCAGCTCTAGACTCTTCCCGGCTCTACGGTGTTGACAAGGCCGCTGCCCGCCGGTGGGTTTTGGCAGTCAACACATTCTGGCACGCCCGGTGGGACACCCGACGACATCCACGACATCGCCATCTGCATCCAAGATGGCGGGAAACACTCCGGTCAAGTACGAGGACCTGCCTGATGACCTCAAGAAGAAGCACGACGAAATCAAGGCAGTCCTCGAAGCCGAACTCATCGGCTCCTTCCACCGAACCCGCTCTCATGGCGTCGGGTGGAAGGGTTTCACACTCGAAGGCACACTCGATGGAGTGGACCTGTCCACCCCGTCAGAAGAACGCACCGGGTCGCTGAAGTACGAGGATCTGCCCGAGGAGCTCAAGAAGAAGCATGACGAGATCAAGGCAACCCTTGGAGCCGAGCCCATCGGCTCCCCTGAGAAGATCTGGCCGCGCGATATCAAGCTCGATAGAGACTCAAGTCCGTCGCCCGGCGTCAACATGGTGGATCTCAGCCACTCCATAGGCCAGCCAAAGTCCTCCTTTGGTGTCAACATGGCAGGGATTGCAAGCCGCCATGGCAAAGACGAAGCAGAAAGCAGTCACTCCCGTGGCGACGATGAAGAGGAGGCCGATCCACGCGACCGGCCCCAAGGTGATGGCAGGAGGTACCGCCAGCATGAGAGAAACAACGACAAGTACGAGCATCGCGCTAGAGGGAGGTCAAGGGAGCAAGACAACATGGACAGACATTGGAACTGTCCTTTCTTCAAACATTGCTGGGACTCAGGAATGAGCCGATTGCCGACAATCGAGAACTGCCCAGAATGCAGACAACACATGAAGAAAGCGAACGAGGTTTCAGTGTTCGAGCGTCTAAGACCTCTCCCAGCCTCGGAGCAAACGAGCTGAGTCATCTCAAGAAGAAGACTTTGAGGAGTCGGTGGAGAAGACGATAGGTATCACCGACCAAGGTGGTGCCCTGATGAACTCAGCCATTCTCAGAAGCGTAGGGTGCAGCGGCTGCGAAACCTGGAAGAAGCCGAGGCACAGTACCTGTACACGTTGAGAAAGGCGCGGCCCGATTCGGCCGTGAAAATTCAGCGAACATTAGAGGCGAAGGTACGCCCGCCAAAAAAAGTATGGCGCCCTGAACAGGCAAAAGCCGATACACGAGCATCGAGCGATGCCGATGCGAGTACATCGGCTGTTGTAAGCACGATATCCGGGATCTCGTCGGAGATTTATGACCCAAGACGTGGTGAACATTTCTCCGGCGAATCACGTCGCCATAATAAGAGACCAAGAAGTTGTAAACCCTCGTTGGGCGGTACAACAAAAAGAGAGGCCGATTTTAGCAATCGGCCGATATTATCCCCAACATACGCTTTGCTCGTGTTCAACATTGACTTAGCAGGCGACGAGAAGCTGGGTTATGGGTTCACATCAGCTGACGAGCTAGAAGAGATTGAGGAAGTCAAGAGGGAGGTCAGAAAGATATTAGACGACGGGTGCATCAGGCCGCACAGGTACACTGAATGGATTTCCAAGGTGATACTTATGAAGAGAAAGGATGGCCGATGGCGCGTCGCTATAAACGACCGGGACCTTAACAGTGCTACTCCGAAGGATGAATAGTCAGATCGGGTAAGCCGATCCCAGCAATCGGCTAAAATTATTCTCGCCACATGCGTCCACTGCTGTACTATTTAGCGTGATGAGTGGTGCGACAAGCTTGAATTAGCTGAAAAGCCGATATCTTCAATCACTTGAAAGATTCGGCTCGGGGGGCATATACCCAGGAAGATCCGATTCATGAGATCAATCAGGCTAATAATAATAAAAGGGAAATTGAAAATTTTTAAGCATAGCCGATGCGCAGACATCGACTCAAGAGGCTTAGCGGTGCCAACAGAAGCGTCAGTTTTGGTGACCAGAATTGCTTCTTTCTCATTGAAGACGCTAATGCTTGTCCAAGCTCGGAGCAACTGCGGGGCGCAACCCTGACCAGCGACAAGATCAGCGGGTTAAGGATGAACCCAACGAAGGGAGCATATCTCTTCTAGGACCATGAGGACAGCCGATGGTGAAGCAATCGGCTAATTCAAAACATCCTCACCGGAAGTCGTATCAGCCTGCCAAAGATGATGAGCTGATCTGATCAGCGAGACGCGGGACTGGGACGGAAGAAGCTCGGGGGGCAGTTTGCCCTGAAGGATCCTTTGCTATAGGAAGCCGATGTTTTCAAAATCGGCTGGCGCTGCACCACAGCTTGTCTGAGGAATGGTGCTGATGTCGCGAAAATATCAGTTTCCGCGTGCAAATCGATTGAGCGACAAGTTCAGAGCTCTATTGTAGACAACCGCTCGAAGCCGGATTGCCGGCCTCGCTAGACGGGCTGGTTAGAGGTGTTTCGTGATGCGGAGCCGATGCGCGGTCGTCAACTTCGGTACAAGTGCGCGAAGTTGCCGGGTTGCCGGTTCGAGCGGTGCTATCGGAGGAATGTTGGCATGCAAGTCGGCCCCCGGTATCGGTCTGTCAACGGAAGGAAGGTGATCGGCCGGTTGGCCCTGCATGATAGCTCTCTTAGACATGATCGAGCCCGGGTCCTCATCACCTGTGTTCACCTCGGGCTGAGGCTCGGGGGCAGCTCGCCCTTAAGATTTCTTGGTCTGAGGAGCCGATTTCGTTGGAATCGGCTTACTCTACATCACAACTCGTTTGGAAGATGGTGGATTGGTGCAGAAGGGGCCATGTCGTTTGAGGAGCTCTGGGCCAGTTGTTGCTGCAGAGAAGTAAGGCATCACAAGGACAGTTACGGGCGAATAATGCCTGTTCTGCAAAAGTGTTAGCTTCAGCAGTCGAGTTGATCCAGCGACAGTCCTAAGGATCTCCTGAAGGCAAAGAGGATCAGCTGGGATATGGAAGAGGAAGATGCGGCAGAAGAATGTCGGAAATTTAAAGTTGATGAGAAGGTTGCACATTGTACGAGGAGTTTGCCGCTAAGTCTAACATTTCCATTCGGTTGGATCCGCATTTCCAAGGTCCGGGGTTTGCACGATTGTGGTTTCGCCTTGTTTGGTCGGGGGTTTGGAGATCCGGATGGACATATCTCGGAATTTATCATGAGGGACCGATGCGCTGCCATCGGCTCATTGAGCGTTCACCGAGTCGGCAATCGGCAAAATCAGTACGACGGACAATCGGCTGAATTATCATAAAGGGGATCGGCAAAATCAATTGGGGAAGTTCTTCGTTGATAAACCAGATTTCATACATAGAAGAGCTGATTGCTCTCAAAAGGAAGTTAATAGGGGATACATTGCCCCGTCTACTATTGCTGGCCCTATACTAAGATCCTATCTAGGGGCCATTGCTGCCCTCATCGTCGTCATCGCCGTCATCGCCACTGTCGGCGCTACTCCCTACCGGCTCATCATCGCTGCTCCAGCGGCCGCCAACGGGACCCTCATTGTCTTCATCCTCTTCGTCCGCGTCGTCATCGCTGTCGACGTCGCTGAGGTTCCCGGGCCAGAGGTGGCGGCGTTTGGCCGGAGGCTCGTCGGAGGAGGTGCTGTCCTCCTCCTCCTCCTCTTCTTCCCCCTCCTCCTCAGGAGAGGTGAGGTCACAAGAGAAGCGGTCGTCGTCGCTCTCCTCCTCCGCTGTCCCGTCGACAAGGAAGCGGAGGTCGCTTTCCCCGTCGGTCAGGGACTTGTCGTCCTCTGACCAGAGGGAGAAGTCATGGCTAGACTCTTCCCCGGCCTCAATGGCGCGGCGGACGTTGTCCGCGTGAACCTCCGCCGGGTTCGGCTCCGGCGTCGGCTCGCGAGACGAAGAGGACCCAAGGGAAAGATCCGATGAGGTGGAGGAAGAGGAAGACATGGTGGCGAGGGAAGGGTTTTTTGGGAGTACTAATGCGAAGAGGGATGAAGAGGAGAAGCTGTTCGATGCGGTTAATAAAGGAGATGGGGATTTAATTTTCGAGGCGGTTCTCAAGGACGTGGTGCCAAAGCGTCAAATCGTGCGGAAGAAGTTGGGAAGGCAAGTTTTCATGATGAAACATACTGCGACGGTTCTGCTCTGCCACGACATGACCCCTCGGAAGGAAAAAACAGAGTGGTTTTGAAATTACCATTATCAAAACCAGGGGGGCATGTGTTATCACCAGATTTTGGCTAGATCGCGAGGTGGGCCGCGGTCAAGATGGGCTTGGAAGATTACGCGTGGAAGATCTCTGAAGCGGCCTTGATTAGGGAATTTGGGCTATATTGCCCGTGTATCTTTAATTACCATAGATTGTATTTAGATTAAAAGTTAGAGTTTATCTCGTGCACAGTTTAGTGCACGCCCACATTAGAAAGTCCCTGGACTATAAATATGTACCTAGGGTTTATGGAATAAACAACAACTCACGTTCAACCCCAAAACAAACCAATCTCGGCGCATCGCCAACTCCTTCGTCTCGAGGGTTTCTATCGGGTAGCGACATGCTTGCCTAGATCGCATCTTGCGATCTAGGCAGCACAAGCCCACGTTGTTCATGCGTTGCTCGTACTCGAAGCGCTTTTGATGGCGAGCAACGTAGTTATCATTAGATGTGTTAGGGTTAGCATTGTTCTTCGTTTAAGCATGCTTACGTAGTGCAACCCTTGCATATCTAGCCGCCCTCACGCCTATCTCGAGGCGTGGGGGCGGCACCCCGCTTGATCATTATTTAGTAGATTTGATCCGTTACGATTGCTCCTTGTTCTACAAGGATTAGTTTAATATCTGCAATAGTTAGGCCTTACAAAGGGGGGGAGGATCCAGCGGCACGTAGGGTGGCGTTTGCAAGTCCTAAACGGGATGTTCCGAGGATCAACTTCATGTTGGTTTTTTGGCCTTGTTTAGGATCGGCTTACGAGCACCGTGCGTGGCCGCGAGGCCCAACTCCGGAGTAGGATGATCCGATTATGCGGTGAAAACCCTAAATCGTCGTAGATCTCATTAGCTTCATCTTGATCAAGCAGGACCACCAAGTATTCGTGCACCCCGTACGAATCATGGGTGGATCGGCTCTTTGAGCCGATCCACGAGATAACCTGAGAGCCGATCGAGGCTCGTATCTAATGTTTACATGTGTGCCCTGCCAGGAAACTAAGCGAGGCATCACCATCACCTTCCTGACCAGGTATAGGTCAGGTGGCACGCCCTTGCACTTCGCAACGCCGCGTGTGACCAGAAGAGCATTGCGGGCCGTCGCTCGGAGGGGTCTCAGCCAGCCGCAGCTCTAGACTCTTCCCGGCTCTACGGTGTTGACAAGGCCGCTGCCCGCCGGTGGGTTTTGGCAGTCAACACTTTGCTGGTTTTCTTTCCAAGCTGTGAAGATTATGTATATCCTCTCAGTCCCCGAGTTTCGGGTTGAGAACATAGTTCTGAGCGCGAAACTTTGTTAGAAACACAAAAAACCGGCATAACCAGTTGATACGTCTCAAACGTATCTATAATTTCTTATGTTCCATGCTACTTTTATGATGATACTCACATGTTTTATACACATTATATGTCATATTCATGAGTTTTCCGGAACTAACGTATTGACGAGATGCCGAAGAGCCGATTCGTTGTTTTCTGCTGTTTTTGGTTTCAGAAATCCTAGTAAGGAAATATTCTCGGAATCGGACGAAATCAACGCCCAACATCTTAGAATTCCACGGAGCTTCCAGAACACCCGAGAGCCACCAGAGGAGAGCCACAGGGGGCCCACACATGGGGCTGGCGCGGCCAGGCTAGAGCCCGCGCCCCCCTGTTGTGTGGCTGCCTCGTCAGCCCTCCGCCTCCGCCTCTTCGCCTATTTAAAGGTCCCTGACCTAAATCTTCGATACGGAAAAGCCACGGTACGAGAAACCTTCCAGAGCTGCCGCCATCGCGAAGCCAAGATCTGGGGGACAGGAGTCTCTGTTCCGGCACGCCGCCGGGACGGGGAAGTGCCCCCGAAAGGCTCCTCCATTGACATCACCGCCATCTTCATCACCGCTGTTGTCTCCCATGAGGAGGGAGTAGTTCTCCATCGAGGCTAAGGGCTGTACCGGTAGCTATGTGGTTAATCTCTCTCCTATGTACTTCAATACAATGATCCATGAGCTGCCTTACATGATTGAGATTCATATGAGTTTTGTATCACTATTCATCTATGTGTTACTCTAGTGATGTTATTAAAGTACTCTATTCCTCCTCCATGGTGTAACGGTGACAGTGTGTGCATCATGTAGTACTTGGCGTAGGTTATGATTGTAATCTCTTGTAGATTATGAAGTTAATTATTGCTATGATAGTATTGATGTGATCTATTCCTCCTTCATAGTGTGATGGTGACAGTGTGCATGCTATGGAAGTACTTGGTGTAATTGCAATGATCTATCATGCACTCTAAGGTTATTTAAATATGAATATCGAATGTTGTGGAGCTTGTTAACTCCGGAATTGAGGTGCTCTTGTAGCCCTACACAATTAGTGGTGTTCATCATCCAACAAGAGAGTGTAGAGTGGTTTTATTATGTGATCAATGTTGAGAGTGTCCACTAGTGAAAGTATGATCCCTAGTCCTTGTTTCCAAGCATCGAAACTCCGTTTATTTACTGTTCTGTTGCATGTTTACTCGCTGCCATATTTTATTCAGATTGTTATTACCACTCATATACATCCATATTACTTGTATTTCACTATCTCTTCGCCGAACTAGTGCACCTATACATCTGACAAGTGTATTAGGTGTGTTGGGGACACAAGAGACTTCTTGTATCGTGATTGCAGGGGTTGCTTGAGAGGGATATCTTTGACCTCTTCCTCCACGAGGTTCGATAAACCTTGGGTGATCCACTTAAGGGAAACTTGCTGCTGTTCTACAAACCTCTGCTCTTGAAGGCCCAACACTGTCTACAAGAATAGAAGCACCCGTAGACATCACCAGTCCCCGAGTTTCGGGTTCAGAGCGCAGCACTTAGCGCGAAACTTTGTTTCCCTTGCCGGCATCTTTTTTACCGACACCTTCTTTAATTTGAACAGAGCACGCTGAACACCCGGAAGCAGCTCTTTGAGGAGCTGTTGTGGGGTTACCGGGAGCTGTCCGAGGCCCACGGTAAGTGCCAAGGTTAGTTTTTGTGCCTCTGGCTTCTTTTTACCGATAGTATTTCTTTTAATACTGATAAACTCTTTGCCCTCCAGCTGCTCCGGAAGCCTCCATCGAGGCCCTGTCTTCCCAGGTTGCCGCGCTCCAAGGTACCATTTGTTTTCCGGTTGGCTTGCGTCTTCCCACTCTGGTGGAGTTACTTTTCTGTTAATGTTTCCCTTCCATTCTGCAGCTGAAAAGCAGCGGCTCGCCAAGGAGCACCAGCAAGCTCTGGACGTTCAGAGGACCAACTTCTCCGAGCTGAAGGAACAGCTCAAGGCGGTTGTATCCCGGCACTCTCAGGAACTCAAGGAGGCCCGGGCGGCAGCGGAGGCCAAGCTGAACGAATCTCTGGAGGAATACACGAACTCCATCGCGGTTCTGCGGGCTGAGCTGGAGGAGCAGACCAAGGCTCGGGAGGAGCAGGTCAAGGGGCGGGAGACCGCTGAAAACCAGGTTGCCGCCCTCATGACGGAGCAAAAGGACTATGACCGGCTGGTCGTGCAAACCGACAGGCTGCTCCTCAGTAAGCCTTTCTTTTTTCCCTTTACTGCTTATAAGCTTATGTCATCCTGTATTGCGTCTTTATCCTCTTTCTTTTCCTGTAGGTCTCTTTCTGGACTCCCAGGTGTACACTGAAAGATCGAGATGTCGCCTAGAGGGGGGGTGAATAGGCAATTAAAAACTCTTACGGATTTGTCTTGTAAGAATGCGGAATTAAACTAACGTTTAGTTTACAAGCACAAACCCTAAGTATGCTAAGCTCAACTAAGTGTAACAATAGCAACTAGAGATAAGCAAGATAGGCACAAGATATATGTAGCACAAGTGATAGCAAGATATATGAACTTCAAGGACGATGGCTATCACAAGGAAAGAGAGCTCGGGTATAGAAATAACCGAGGCACGCGGAGACGAGGATGTATTCCCGTGTTCCCTTCCTTTGCAAGAAGGTACGTCACGTTTGGAGGAGTGGAGGTCCCACGAAGGATTCCCCGCGCCACGAAGGCTCACCCTATTCTCCGAACCACACCCACGAAGGATAATGGCCCTTTCCTTATGGTTAGCTTTTCCTCCGCTCCGGAGATGGCAAGCTCCACAACCACTTCACAAGCTCCACGAAGGAGAAGCCCGGGCCTCTTCACAATCTTCTTGAAGAGATCACCGGAGCACCAATCACCAAGCCAACTAGGAGGTCTCCCTCCAAGAGTAACAAGCTCACGGTCTCTCACTCGAACTAATCGTGGTAGAGAGCTCAACACTATGCAATGATGCAAAGCAAGAACACTAGAGGTGTTCAAGTCCTTCACACTCAAATCCCACCAAAGCAACGAATGCTAGGATGAGATTGGAGAGGAAGAACAAAGGGGAAAGTCAACCAAAGACTCTAAGATCTAGATCCCAAGAGATTCCCTCACTTAGAGAAGAAATGGTTTGGTGGAAGTGTAGATCTAGATCTCCTTTCTTAGATCCCTCAAGAATGAGCAAGAATGGTTGGAGGAATCAAATGGGAGAGCAAGTTCTTCAAATGCAACAATGGAGGAGAGAGAATAGGAAGAACTACTTGTCTCAAGGTGGGAGAAAGGTATTTATAGCAGGGGAGGAAGAAATAACCGTTGGGGAGAAAACTGTGTGAAAATCGCATAAAAACGACCCAAAAAAGTGCCCCAGCCGGCTGCCAGGCCGGCCGACCGGAAATGGCGCTGACCAGCCCAGCTGGGCGCCCGGTCGGGCCGACCCACTGGCCGGGCGGGGCGGTGGCAGCCGTTGGGCGGCAAAAAGGCCGGAGGCGCGCGGGCGCGTGGGCGGCGCGTGCCGCATGGGCCGCCTTGGGAGGCGCCCGGTCGGGCCGGGGAGGGCGCCGGGCTGGGCGGTTGCGGACCGGGGCCGAGGCCGGTTGGCTGGCCGGGTGGGTCGGCGCCTGGCCCGGTCCGGTTGGCGCCCGGTCCTGGCCGGGTGGGCCGGCGCATGGCCTGGCAGGCCGGGTGGCCGACCGGCTGCCCCTCCTCCTATTTTTCTTTTTCTTTTTATTCTTTTCCCTTTTTCCTTTTTCTTTAATAACAAATGCTTCCAAACTCCGATTCGAATGAAACCAGTTTTGTTTGGAAGATAACAACAAATGCTATCCAATAGAAAGTGCAAAACTCAAGAATCTGTAGAAGGGAATTTTATCATGAATATAAAAGGTAGAACCTTATATCATGAATAACCGGTAAAATCACCCAACCTCGAAAACGCAATAGAAGATGCATGCGAACTCCGTTTTCGATGAACTTGGGCTTGTTGTAAAGCTAGCAACAAGCTCAAGAACCTCACACAGAGAAACACCAAGAAGCAATAAGGATATGCAAAGTATGCAACGGATTGAGCTCCCTAAGACGATGTGATCAAGTTACTCAACCGAAAGCCCCTCTTAATAGTGCGGCTATCTATCCTATAATCCGGTCTCCCAACATCCACCTTGAGACCGGTAAAAGGAAAACCTAGCAAGGCCATACCTTTGCCTTGCGCATCCCGCTTGATCTTGATGATAACTCTTCAATCTTCACTCAAGCCGGAATGCCTCACTTGACCAATGTTGCTTCGTCAAGACTCACAAATGCTCCCCCATACACTATGATGGGAAAACTCCATTGATGCACATCTTCACTAGTCCATTATCATCAAATGGACGGCAAGCTTCAAGCATGTGATTCACTTGAGATGCTCATCTTGAACTTTCCCAACTCAACCTTGTATCTTCACATACTCACTTAAGATAGAGCATGGCTAATATTGAGTTCCACATAAGAACTCCATCTTCATTTCTTCTTCTTGATCATATCACATATATATATCTTCATACCGATGATCTTGATGCCAATACACAAGGAATACCTTTATCTTCATGGCATCCATACTTGAATCCAACACATGGAGTACAAGTAGTACCTATGGAATATTCCTTCATATAAACTCAATGAAAACATTAGCCCATAGGGGTTGTCATTAATTACCAAAACCACACATAGGGGCAATATACCCTTACATACACCCACCAGAAAGTGGAGGAGCGCAGGGCAGAGCTGTCTTTCCGCGTCCGGGAGCTTCCCTGGGATGCGTGATGTCTACGGGAGCTTCTATTCTTGTAGTCAGTGTTGGGCCTCCAAGAGCAGAGGTTTGTAGAACAGCAACAAGTTTTCCCTTAAGTGGATCACCCAAGGTTTATCGAACTCAGGGAGGAAGAGGTCAAAGATATCCCTCTCATGCAACCCTGCAACCACAAAGCAAGAAGTCTCTTGTGTCCCCAACACACCTAATAGGTGCACTAGTTCGGCAAAGAGATAGTGAAATACATGTGGTATAAATAAGTATGAGCAGTGGCAACGGCACCAGAAAAGTGCTTTGCCCGAGACGATAAACAAGCAAGTAGTAACGCAGCAGTAGTAACACAAGTAAAACGAGTAAACAAGCAGCGATAGCGATATTTAGGAACAAGGCCTAGGGATTAGACTTTCACTAGTGGACACTCTCAACTTTGATCACATAACAGAATAGATAAATGCATACTCTACACTCTCTTGTTAGATGATGAACACCACTAATTGCGTAGGATTACACGAACCCTCAATGCCGGAGTTAACAAGCTCCACAATATTCAATGTTCATATTTAAATAACCTTAGAGTGCATGACAGATCAACACAACTAAACCAGGTACTAACATAGCATGCACACTGTCACCTTCACACTATGTAGGAGGAATAGATCACATCAATACCATCATAGCAATAGTTAACTTCATAATCTACAAGAGATCATAATCATAGCCTACGCCAAGTACTAACACGGATGCACACACTCGTCACCATTACACCGTGGAGGAGGAATAAACTGCTTTAATAACATCACTAGAGTAGCACACAGATAAATTGTGATACAAAACACATTGCAATCATAAAGAGATATAAATAAGCACTTCACTATGCCATTCATAACAGTGAATAAGTATTCTCGTGAAATATAGCCTAAGAGACCCACGCGGTGCACACACTCGTCACCTTTACACACGTGGGACAAGGAGTCTCCGGAGATCACATAAGTAAAACCCACTTGACTAGCATAATGACATCTAGATTACAAGCATCATCATATGAATCTCAATCATGTAAGGCAGCTCATGAGATTATTGTGTTGAAGTACATAGGAGAGAGATGAACCACATAGCTACCGGTATAGCCCCGAGCCTCGATGGAGAACTACTCCCTCCTCATGGGAGACATCAGCGTTGATGAAGATGGCGGTGGTGTCGATGGAGAAGCCTTCCGGGGCACTTCCCCGTCCCGGCGGCGTGCCGGAACAGAGACTCCTGTCCCCCAGATCTTGGCTTCGCGATAGCGGCGGCTCTGGAAGGTTTCTCGTACCGTGGCTTTTCCGTATCGAGGTTTTAGGTCCAGGGGCTTTATATAGGCGAAGAGGCGGCGTCAGAAGGTCGAAGAGGCGGCGACACCATAGGGGGGCGCGGGCCACCCCCAGGCCGCGCCACCCTGGCGTCTGGTGGGCCTGTGCCCCCTCTCTGGCGGTTCTCGTGTGTTCTGGATGCTTCCGGGCAAAATAGGAACCTCGGGCGTTGATTTCGTCCAATTCCGAGAATATTTCGTTACTAGGATTTCGAAACCAAAAACAGCGAGAAAACGAGAACCGGCACTTCGGCATCTTGTTAATAGGTTAGTTCCGTGAAAATGCACGAATATGACATAAAGTGTTCATAAAACATGTAGATATCATCAATAATGTGGCATGGAACACAAGAAATTATCGATACGTCTGAGACGTATCAGCATCCCCAAGCTTAGTTTTTGCTCGTCCCGAGCAGGTAAAACGATAACAAAGATAATTTCTGGAGTGACATGTCATCATAAACTTGATCATATTGTAAACATATGTAATGAATGCAGCGATCAAAACAATGGTAATGACATGAGTAAACATCTGAATCATAAAGCAATGACTTTTCATGAATAGCACTTTCAAGACAGGCATCAATAAGTCTTGCATAAGAGTTAACTCATAAAGCAATAAATCAAAGTAAAGGTATTGAAGCAACACAAAGGAAGATTAAGTTTCAGCGGTTGCTTTCAACTTGTAACATGTATATCTCATGGATAATTGTCAATGTAAAGTAATATAACAAGTGCAATATGCAAGTATGTAGGAATCAATGCACAGTTCACACAAGTGTTTGCTTCTTGAGGTGGAGAGAAATAGGTGAACTGACTCAACATAAAAGTAAAAGAATGGTCCTTCAAAGAGGAAAGCATCGATTGCTATATTTGTGCTAGAGCTTTTATTTTGAAAACCTGAAACAATTTTGTCAATGGTAGTAATAAAGCATATGAGTTATGTAAATTATATCTTACAAGTTGCAAGCCTCATGCATAGTATAATAATAGTGCCCGCACCTTGTCCTAATTAGCTTGGACTACCGGATCATCGCAATACACATGTTTTAACCAAGTGTCACAATGGGGTACCTCCATGCCGCATGTACAAAGGTCTAAGGAGAAAGCTCGCATTTTGGATTTCTCGCTTTTGATTATTCTCAACTTAGACATCCATACCGGGACAACATGGACAACATATAATGGACTCCTCTTTAATGCATAAGCATGTGGCAACAATTATTATTCTCATATGAGATTGAGGATATATGTCCAAAACTGAAACTTCCACCATGAATCATGGCTTCAGTTAGCGGCCCAATGTTCTTCTCTAACAATATGTATGTTCCAACCATTAAGGTGGTAGATCTCTCTTACTTCAGACAAGACGGACATGCATAGCAACTCACATGATATTCAACAAAGAATAGTTGATGGCGTCCCCAGAAAACATGGTTATCGCACAACAAGCAACTTAATAAGAGATGAAGTGCATAAGTACATATTCAATACCGCAATAGTTTTTAAGCTATTTGTCCCATGAGCTATATATTGCAAAGGTGAATGATGTAATTTTAAAGGTAGCACTCAAGCAATTTACTTTGGAATGGCAGATAAACACCATGTAGTAGGTAGGTATGGTGGACACAAATGGCATAGTGGTTGGCTCAAGGATTTTGGATGCATGAGAAGTATTCCCTCTCGATACAAGGTTTAGGCTAGCAAGGTTATTTGAAACAAACACAAGGATGAACCGGTGCAGCAAAACTCACATAAAAGACATATTGTAAACATTATAAGATTCTACACCGTCTTCCTTGTTGTTCAAAACTCAATACTAGAAATTATCTAGACCTTAGAGAGACCAATTATGCAAACCAAATTTTAGCAAGCTCTATGTATTTCTTCATTAATGGGTGCAAAGTATATGATGCAAGAGCTTAAAAATGAGCACAACAATTGCCAAGTATCACATTATCCAAGACATTATAGCAAATACTACATGTATCATTTTCCAATTCCAACCATATAACAATTTAACGAAGCAGTTTCAACCTTCGCCATGAAAATTAAAAGCTAAGAACACATGTGTTCATACGAACCAGCGGAGCGTGTCTCTCTCCCACACAAGCATTTATTCAAACAAAAACAAAAGCACACAGACGCTCCAAGTAAAGTACATAAGATGTGGCCGAATAAAAATATAGTTTCAGGGGAGGAACCTGATAATGTTGTCGATGAAGAAGGGGATGCCTTGGGCATCCCCAAGCTTAGACGCTTGAGTCTTCTTAGAATATGCAGGGGTGAACCACCGGGGCATCCCCAAGCTTAGAGCTTTCACTCTCCTTGATCATATTGTATCATACTCCTCTCTTGATCCTTGAAAACTTCCTCCACACCAAACTCGAAACAACTCATTAGAGGGTTAGTGCACAATAAAAATTAACATGTTCAGAGGTGACACAATCATTCTTAACACTTCTGGACATTGCATAAAGCTACTGGACATTAATGGATCAAAGAAATTCATCCAACATAGCAAAAGAGGCAATGCGAAATAAAAGGCAGAATCTGTCAAAACAGAACGATCCGTAAAGATGGATTTTATTGAGGCACCAGACTTGCTCAATTGAAAATGCCCAAATTGAATGAAAGTTGCGTACATATCTGAGGATCACGCACATAAATTGGCTTAATTTTCTGAGCTACCTACAGGGAGGCAGGTCGAAATTCATGACAGCAAAGAAATCTGAAACTGCGCAGTAATCAAAATCTAGTATGAACTTTACTATCAAAGACTTTACTTGGCACAACAAAACACAAAACTAAGATAAGGAGAGGTTGCTACAGTAGTAAACAACTTCCAAGACACAAATATAAAACAAAGTACTGTAGCAAAATAAACACATGGGTTATCTCCCAAGAAGTGCTTTCTTTATAGCCATTAAGATGGGCTCAGCGAGTTTTAATGATGCACTCGCAAGAGATAGTATTTGAAGCAAAAGAGAGCATCAAGAGGCAAATTCAAAACACATTTAAGTCTAACATGCTTCCTATGAAGAGGCATCTTGTACACAAATGAATTCATGAAGAACAAAGTGACAAGCATAGGAAGATAAAACAAGTGTAGCTTCAAAAATTTCAGCATATAGAGAGGTGTTTTAGTAACATGAAAATTTCTACAACCATATTTTCCTCTCTCATAATAACTTTCAGTAGCAACATGAGCAAACTCAACAATATAACTATCACATAAATCATTCTTATCATGAGTCTCATGCATAAAATTATTACTCTCCACATAAGCATAATCAATTTTATTGGTAATAGTGGGAGCAAATTCAACAAAGTAGCTATCATTATTATTCTCATCAAGTGTAGGAGGCATAGTATAATCACAACAAAATTTACTCTCCATAGTAGGTGGCACCAAAAGACCACTATCATTATAATCATCATAAATAGGAGGCAAAGTATCATCAAAGAAAATTTTCTCCTCAATGCTTGGGGGACTAAAAAGATCATGAAAACCAGCTTCCCCAAGCTTAGAACTTTCTATATCATTATCAACAATGGTGTTCAAAGCGTTCATACTAATATTACTACCAGCATGCAAATAAGGTTCCATAGAATAAGAAGCTCATTGTTGTCCATTATGCCAAACTAGTGTAAACAAGAAACAAAAAGATGCAATTGCAGGATCTAAAGGAAATAGCTTCGAGTACTTACAACGGAGAAAATAGCTTAGTAGCCGAGATCCGGAGTGTGAGTACCTTTTACCTTTCCTCCCCGGCAACGGCGCCGTGAAAATAGCTTGATGTCTACGGGAGCTTCTATTCTTGTAGACGGTGTTGGGCCTCCAAGAGCAGAGGTTTGTAGAACAGCGAGCAAGTTTTCCCTTAAGTGTATCACCCAAGGTTTATCGAACTCGGGGAGGAAGAGGTCAAAGATATCCCTCTCATGCAACCCTGCAACCACAAAGCAAGAAGTCTCTTGTGTCCCCAACACACCTAATAGGTGCACTAGTTCGGCGAAGAGATAGTGAAATACGGGTGGTATAAATAAGTATGAGCAGTGGCAACGGCACCGAGAAAGTGCTTTGCCCGGGACGAGTAAACAAGCGTAGTAACGCAGCGAGTAGTAACACGATAGAAACAGTAAACAAGCAGCGATAGCAGATATTTAGGAACAAGGCCTAGGGATTAGACTTTCACTAGTGGACACTCTCAACTTTGATCACATAACAGAATAGATAAATGCATACTCTACACTCTCTTGTTGGATGATGAACACCACTAATTGCGTGGGATTACACGAACCCTCAATGCCGGAGTTAACAAGCTCCACAAATATTCAATGTTCATATTTGAATAACCTTAGAGTGCATGACAGATCAACACAACTAAACCAAGTACTAACATAGCATGCACACTGTCACCTTCACACTATGTAGGAGGAATAGATCACATCAATACCATCATAGCAATAGTTAACTTCATAATCTACAAGAGATCATAATCATAGCCTACGCCAAGTACTAACACGGATGCACACACTTGTCACCATTACACCGTGCGGGAGGAATAAACTACTTTAATAACATCACTAGAGTAGCACACGGATAAATTATGATACAAAACACATTGCAATCATAAAGAGATATAAATAAGCACTTCACTATGCCATTCATAACGAGTGAATAAGTATTCTGTGAAATATAGCCTAAGAGACCCACACGGTGCACGCATCGTCACCTTTACACACGTGGGACAAGGAGTCTCCGGAGATCACATAAGTAAAACCCACTTGACTAGCATAATGACATCTAGATTACAAGCATCATCATATGAATCTCAATCATGTAAGGCAGCTCATGAGATTATTGTATTGAAGTACATAGGAGAGAGATGAATGTCGGGGGGAAGACCCCGGGTAGGGCGATGGACGATGAGCAGCCGGCTGGCCACTGGCCGGCTGGTGGCGAAGGCCGGCTGAGGAGCAGCCGGCTGGCGCCGTGGCCGGCTGGTCCGGAAGCCGGCTGGCTCTAGGTCCTAGTCGGCCTGGCTACGGCCGCCAATGCTGTAGCTGGGCCGGCTTCTACAAGCCATATCCGAGCGGGGGTGCGTACCTCGAGACCGACTCGAGGCTGGCGAGTCTTGCACTAGAAGGAACCGGGTTGGTGATCCGGGTTCCCAAAGTCCACGCTGACTTCATCTTCCGTAAAGCGCGGGGCACTGTGGAGCAATAGTGCCACGCGCCGGACAGGCCATCATGGCCAACGACGATCCGTGCCGGCTAGCGATGGGCGGACGGCGACGGGGACACCTCCTCTCCATACCGCCGACCTTGGCAGCCGGATGGGACATGCCATGAGGCCTCAACGGCTCCCGACGTCACCGCCTCGGGGAAGGAGCGGAAGCCGGAGCCGGCCAAGCCGGCCAGTAAACTATAGGGTCTTATATGTAAAGTATCGGTGCCTATATAAGCCGCACTACCCCCTCTCGTGAAGGGGATCGATCATTCTCACTTCATTCCACCCTTACCGCTGCCCCGTGAGAGAGACCATCGTCTCCCTTAGCCTCCCGGGAGCAGCCGGACACAGCTCTAGGAGCACCATTGTACTGTGTGATCATCATATACACTCTAGCAGGAGTAGAGGTTTTACCTCCATCGGAGGGCCTCGAACCTAGGTACGTCGCCGTGTCGCTCGTGCCCATACCCGCTTCCGGATACCACCGTGAGATCCCTTAGGAACCACCTTCGATTAGCCACCCTATGGCATATGCCGTGACGATACCACGACATTTGGCGCCCACCGTGGGGCCTTCAGCATCCTCGGCCGGTGTCTTCATCCGGACGGGCCTCACCATCACCACCGGCGAGCGAGTCGCTTCGAGGCTTGATCCGGAGATTCGGCTCCCTCGGCTGCGTCGGCCGACAACGCCGGCCGCTTCGCCGACCGGCCCTTCCCAGCCGGCGGCAGCGTCATCTCCTTCGGCGGCCTCAACGTCTACGTCGCCACCGTCGCACCGCCGCGCTACCCGCGGCAGGTGCTGCGCTGCGCTAGCCCTCCTCCGCGAGCCGGCAGCAGCGCTCCTGCCAGCCCCGCCGTCGTGCAAGTCATGATGGCTGGCGAGGAAATCCCCTCCAAGTCCACGCGCGTCCGCGGCCCCGACCTGGAGCGCGACGTCGGCGGGCACGCATCCGCATCAGGCGCAAAGCCGCCACCACCACCATCCCGGCTGGAGCAAGTCCGGGCAAATCTGAGCACTCCGCTCACCACCGGCGCCGACGCCGCCGCCGTCGGCCGGACCCGGAGGCGCATCGCGTGCTCCTCCTCAAGCGGACCGAGGAGCTGGCTGCTGCTAAGCGCCGGTGGGACATCACCCGGCGCGAGTACAACCGCGCCCACGGCCTCACCCCGGGCGGCAACAACCCCGGCCGAGCCGGCCGGATCCGCCGCGAGGGCCGCGACACGGGCGCCGAGATCGACCGCGACGGCGCCGACGCGCCGGCTCCGTCAATGGAGCTGCCCATCTACAACACTCCCGACAAGAACATGCTCGCGGCCGAAGCCGCCGCAGAAGAGCTGCACCGCCTCGAAGGCGAAGAGTTACGCCGCCAGACTACGCGGGTGACTGAGTTGGTGAAGGCTGCCAACAGGCAGTCGAAAGACCCCAGGTACGCCCAAGCCCCTAGAGCTTCTCACGCTCGTGGTGCCGCAGGCAACGCCAGGGACACGGCCGAGTCCACTTCCCCAGCGCCAAGCCGGCGCAACGACTCCCGCGCCACGCACGCGAGCTCAAGCCGGCCGAGCCACCAGCCAGGCGGCGGTAGCAGCCGCAGCCGGGCCCCATCAAGCCGGAACCGGGAGCAAGACTCCGAGCCTCGACGCCCACACCGGCCGGCTCCAGAAGCCAGCGGCGCTCGCCAGCCGGCCCATACCCGGCTGGGCCCGCGCATCGAGCCGGCAGACGCCCGAGACCGCCTCGACCGGCTGGTCGAATCCCGCATTGCGGAAGAAGAGGACCCAGCCGGCCCCAAGTGCTTCGGGCCCCGCATCGCCAACGAGCCCATGATCGACGGCTTCCAGCTCCCGCGCGACACCCCCAAGTACGACGGCACCGCCAAGCCGGAGGACCGGCTGCTCGGACTACTCCACCGCGGTCGGCAACGCCCGGGGCAACAAGCGGCGGGCGGTACGCTATTCCCCCCGATGCTGGTCGGCTCCGCCCGCACCTGGCTCAACAACCTGCCAGCCGGTAGCATCAACGGCTGGCTGGACTTCCAGGAGGCCTTCGTCAGCAACTTCACCGGCACCTATCGCCGGCCGGGTCGCCCTCAACAGCTTGAGATGTGCAAGCAGGGCCCGGACGAGACGGACCGCGCATACCTGACGCGCTGGTGCGAGATGCGCAACTCCTGCGAGGGTGTGCATGAGATCCAAGCCATCAGCTTCTTCATGGGAGGCTGCCGGCCCAACACCATGCTGTGGCACAAGCTACGCCGCAGCGACCCCAAGTCGATGGCTGCCTTGATGGCCATCGCCGACAAATACGCGCTGGCTGAGGAAGCCGGCAAGGCGCCGGCTGACGTTTCGCCGGCCCCAGCAAGACGGGACAACAACAAGCCGGCTGAGCACAAGCCGGCCGAGGGCGGCTCGCATGGCAGCCGGCGGGATAACTACCGCGGCAAGCGGCACAGCGACCAGCCGAACCGCCGGTACGGTTCCGCCCATGTGGCAGCCGTGTCGGACCATGCGGCGCCAGGCGGCAGCCGACGCCAGAAGCAAACAGACCGGCAATGGAAGCCGAAGTACACCTTCGAGCAGATGCTCGACTCGCCGTGCAAGTACCACAGCGGCAAGAACCCCTCCAACCACACCACCCGCGACTGCCACTTCATGAAGCGGGCGACAAGCGGTGAACCCCTCCCGCCCCCACCCCCGCCTCCTCCAGCCGGCGGGCCGGGTGGCCAAGGCGGTGCAGAGAACGCCAACCTCGAGCACCACGAGGCTAACCAAGTGCAACATGGCCGATACCTGGCCGAAGATGCTACCTATATCATCTTCACCTCCGAGCCCAAGGACAAGACAAGCCAGCAGAGCCGTTCCCTCGAGGTCAACGCGGTCATACCGCCGGTCCCCCAGTACCTAAACTGGTCAGAGCAGGCCATCACTTTCGATCGCCGCGACACACCGGCTGTCTCGCCGAGCCGGGCAGCTACGCCACGGTCCTCGACCCCACCATCGGCACGACTCGGCGCAGCGTGCGTTTTCGCGCGTCCTCATCGACGGCGGCAGCGGCATCAACATCCTCTACCGCAACACCGCCCGCAAGGCTGGGCATCCGGGAGGCCGAGTTGCGCCCCACCCCCACCGTCTTCCATGGCATCGTGCACCGGCCACTCGCTGCCGGCCGATTGGCCGGATCACGCTGGAGGTGATGTTCGGGAAGCCGGATCACTTCCGCACCGAGAGAATCGAGTTCGAGGTGGTGGACCTCGTGAGTCCCTACCACGCGCTCCTGGGCAGGCCGGCCCTGACCAAGTTCATGGCGGTGCCTCACTATGGGTACTCGAAGATGAAGCTGCCTGGCCCTAAAGGGGTCATCACCGTAGCCGGCGACTACCGCCGCTCCATGGACTGCGCCACGCGAGCTCCAAGATGGCCCGGACGGCTGGTCATCGCGGCCGAGAAGCAGCTCATCCACGACGCCGTCGCCCTCGCCAAGGCCGCGCGGAGCAGGCATGCCGGCTGCGAGCAACCCGAGCTGGGACGACTCACTTCCGGCCGGCCGACAACACCAAGAAGATCCTGCTGGACCCGGCGCAGCCCGACAAGTACGTCACCATCGGTGCCGGCTTGAACAAGAAATAGGAAAGCGAGCTCACCAGCTTCCTCCGTGAGAATCGGGACATCTTCGCATGGACTCCAAGAGACATGCCGGGTGTGCCGAGGGAGTTGGCTGAGCACCACCTCCACGTCCGGCTCGAGGCCAAGCCGGTGAAGCAGCCTCTCGGGCGCTTCGCCGAAGAACGAAGGAAGGCCATCGGTGAAGAAATCGCCCGGCTGCTGGCAGCCGGCTCATCATGGAAGTGCTGCACCCGGACCGGTTGGCAAACCCGGTCCTGGTTTTGAAGAAGAACGGCTCCTGGCGCATGTGTATCGACTACACCAGCCTCAACAAGGCGTGCCCGAAGGACCCCTTCCCCCTGCCGCGCATAGATCAAGTTATAGACTCGACCGCCGGCTGTGAACTGTTGTCTTTTCTAGATGCCTATTCGAGGCTACCACCGGATTCCTTTGAATCCGGCTGATCAAATAAAGACTTCGTTCATTACCCCGTACGGGGCTTACGCTACACGACTATGCCGTTCGGTTTGAAAATGCGAGCGCCACCTACCAAAGGTGCATGCAAAAATGCTTGCAGGATCAAATCGGCAGAAACGTTCACGCATATATGGATGATGTCGTTGTAAAGACCAAGGAGACGACTACCCTCCTTGATGACCTGAGAGAAACCTTCACCAATCTGAGAAGATTTCGGATGAAGCTCAACCCGGCCAAGTGCACATTCGGCGTGCCGGCTGGCCAGCTCCTTGGCTACCTCGTCTCTCGGCGAGGATCGAAGCCAACCCGGAGAAGATCAGTGCCCTGGAGAAGATGGAATTGCCGAAGTGCCTCAAGGACGTCCAGAAGTTTGCTGGCTGCCTGGCTTCCTTGAGCCGCTTCGTCAGCCGGCTGGGGGAGAAGGCACTGCCCCTGTATCAATTGATGAAGAAGGCGAACAAGTTCGTCTGGTCACCGCAGGCGGATGAAGCCTTCCGTGACTTAAAACGCGTACTCTCAACCGCGCCAATCCTTGCAACGCCGGGTTCAATGGAGCCGATGCTGTTGTACATCGCAGCCACCAACCGAGTGGTTAGCGTTGTCCTGGTGGTGGAGCGCAAAGAGCCGACAACGAGGGAGCAAGTCGGTTCAGCGCCCGATCTATTACCTTAGCGAAGTACTCTCCCAGTCGAAGCAAAACTACCCCCACTACCAGAAGGTCACCTACGGCGTCTACATGGCGGCCAAGAAGCTCAAGCACTATTTCCAAGAGCACCCCATCAGGGTGATTGCCACAGCGCCCTTGGCGGAAATCATCGGCAGCAAGGATGCCAACGGCCGGGTTGCCAAGTGGGCCCTGGAGCTAGCCGCCCACACCATCCTCTACGAGCCACGCACAACCATCAAGTCGCAGATCCTCGCGGACTTCTTCGTCGACTGGCTGAGATGCAATATTTGCCGCCTGTGCCGGATTCCACACATTGGAAGATGCACTTTGACGGCTCGAAGATGCGCAACGGCTTGGGAGCCGACATCGTCACCACCTCTCCCAAGGGAGACCGGTTGGACTACGTCCTGCAGATCCACTTCGCCGCATCCAACAATGTGGCGGAGTATGAAGCGCTCATTCATGGGCTGAAGCTGGCCAAGGAGATTGGCGTGCGTCGCATACTTTGCTTCGGCGACTCCGACTTGGTCATACAACAAGCATCTGGCGACTGGGACGCGAAGGACGCCAACATGGCCTCATACCGCTTCCATGTCCAGCAGCTAGCCGGCTTCTTCGACGGCTGCGAATTCCACCATGTGCCACGGGCAAACAACGAGGCGGCTGACGCCTTGTCCAAGATTGGCTCAACCCGGCAAGCCATTCCGCCGGGCATCGCCTTGGCGGTTATCAAGAAGCCGTCCATCATACCGTCACCGGATTCGGATTCAATATTCGTGCCGGCTGACCCGGGGCTGCTCAGCCGAACCCAGGGGCTTCATCGCCCAAGTCGGGGGCTAACAAGCCGAACCCGCCGGCTACCACGCCGAACCCGGGGACTTCTCAGTACAACCCGGGGGCTTCATCGCCAGACTCGGGGGCTAGCAAGCCGAACCCGCCGGCTAGCAGGCCGAACCCGGCGACCATGCAGTCGAAGCCGGAAGCTCCCACGCGGGAGGCCCTGTTGGTCAGCGTATTCGAGATAAGATGCGTACCTTCATGGGCACAATAATTCCTCTCCTACCTCACCGACGGTGTGCTGCCTGACGATAGAGTCCAGGCCAGGCAGATTGAGAGAAGGGCCAAGGCCTATACAATCATCAACCACGAGCTGTACAAACGCAGCGTAAGTGGGGTGCTCCAGCGGTGCGTCGAGCCGGCTGAAGGGATTGAACTCCTACGGGAAATCCATCGGGGTGAGTGCGGCCACCACGCCTCCTCCGAGCCATAGTGGCCAAAGCCTTCCGGTACGGTTTTTCGGCCGACTGCGCTCAGAGACGCAGAAGAACTGGTGAAGAAGTGCAACGGCTGCCAACGCTTTGCCAAGCAAAGGCACACGCCGGCTTCCGCTTTGAAGACCATCCCCATTACGTGGCCATTTGCCGTATGGGGCTTGGATATGGTGGGCCCATTCAAAACAGCCCGAGGCGGCATGACTCACCTCTTGGTGATGATTGATAAATTCACTAAGTGGATCGAAGCCAAGCCAATCAAGAAGCTGGACGGCTCCACAGCCGTCACACTCCTCAAGGAAATAATCGTGAGATATGGCTACCCGCATAGCATCATCACCGACAATGGCAGCAACTTCGCTGAAGGCATTTTCAAACGCTATTGTGGGGAGATGGGGATCCGAATGGACCTATCATCTGTGGCGCACCCGGAGACCAACGGCCAAGTGGAGAAGGCAAATGGCTTGATCCTAGCCGGCATCCGGCCCCGGCTGGTGGAGCCGCTTGAGCGCTCAGCAGGCTGCTGGATTGAAGAGCTGCCCAGTGTGCTGTGGAGCCTGCGCACAACACCAAACCGCTCGGTCGGCTTCACACCCTTCTTCCTCGTATACGGGGCCGGCCGTCTCGCCGACCGATATCGAGCACGACGCGCCAAGGATCAAGCTCTACACGGAGCCGAAGCCAAAGAAGCTCGCGAAGATGGATTCGACCTGGTTGAAGAGGTCCGGCTGATGGCCGAGTCCAGGTCAACCATATGCCGAGCAAAGCCTCCGTCGCTACCACGGCCGGAAGGTCAAGACCTTAGCATTCCGAGAAGGAGACCTAGTGCTCCGGCTGATCCAACGGACAGCCGGACAGCATAAACTAGCATCCCCATGGGAGGGTCCCTTCATCGTGAGCAAGGCAGTAGGCAATGATTCCTACTATCTCATAGATGCCCAAGAGGCCAAAAAGAACAAGGCAAGCAAAGCTGACGAGGAGACTAAACGTCCCTGGAATGTCAAGTTGCTTCGACCATTTTATACTTGAGAGCAGGAATGTATGTATCCCTTGTATCCCTTTTGTAAGTTATGAAAAGCATGCGCCGAGAGCGCCGTTTCCGACAAGTTTTTCGCGTACCCTACTTCGTTTCGCCAATTGGCTTGAACCCTCTCACGCGGCCGGCTCAGTAACGTGATCCGGTTTCCGACAGCCGGCTTCCGATCCAGCTACAGACCGCAACCCGGCTGTCCGACTGGAGGGAGTAAGGCCTAGGGAGCCGGCACGCGAAAAACGACCAAGGGAAAGAGTAAAAGCGAGTTGACTTGCAACTTTTCATAAAAGTGCCGGATTGCCGAATTCAGCTCGTTTGATCGAAATGCCGTCGGCCTCCCTCAGCGGCCCGCTCTTGATCCGGCGACGGATCGCAAGTCGAACGTACGACCGGCAAGAGCACAGCCAAAGAGTGGGGCGGATGGGAAAAAGCGAACAAGTCGAAAGAAAGCAACTCGGCACGCAAATGATTAACAAACACATTAAAGTGTGCCCTAATAAAAGGATAATAATATTGTCTTACATATGCACCCGGCATCCCGGGGATTTAATAAATTGTCTTGGCAAAAGCAATAATTGAAAGACAGGTAAATCAAGCGCCAGCTGGAGGAGCATCAGAGCGGCCGGCAGCCGGATCGTCTTCGGGCACGTCTTCCGCCTCCTCATCCTCCATCTCGTACTCCTCATCAGACTGAGGGTTCGGGTCCACGACGAAGACGCTTTTGTTGACGAAGTCGGCGATGGCGCTGGCTCGGGCAAGCCGGGCGGTCTTGAGTTCAGCCGGGAGCTTGTCCTCCACGCCGGCTCGGCGATACTCGAGCTGCCCCAGGTCCACCTCATTGTACCAGGAGAGGACAAAGGACAGCGCCATGTCGGCGCCAGCGCGCATGGCAGACTCCTTCCAGTCGAGGAAGCGATCCGGCGCCCGCTCCATCAAAGAGGTGAGGCTGGAGATATCTTGTGGCACCGCTTCCGCGGGCCACAGCATTGGGACCAGCTCCTCAGCCGCCTTCCGGAGCTCCCAGCCAAGCTTGGTGATGGGCTCGACGCGGGCAGACATGGACGCCATGTAATCCTCGATGCTGAAGTACTCCGAGCTGCCCTCGCCAGTCGCCCGCCTCCTGGACTCGCGCGCAACGCCAACGGCTGCCAAGGCCGCATCCTGCGTTTCCGAGAAGGCCGCTGCAAGAAAAAGCGTGTTAGAAATCACCAAAGCCGAAATAAGCTGAAAAATGCAAATTTTCGAAGTCCTAAAGTAAGCCTAGCGGCAGCAGGCACGAACCGACTGCCCCCAGCCCGAAGATGGAGATTCCGAAGCTCTAAAGTAAGCCTGGCGGCAGCCGGCACGAATCGACTGCCCCCAGCCCGAAGATGGAGATTTCGAAGGATAAAAGAAAAAGCCTGGCGGCAGGCGGCACAAACCGACTGCCCCCAGCCCGAAGATGGAGATTCCGAAGCTCTAAAGTAAAGCTGGCGGCAGCCGGCAAGAACCGACTGCCCCCAGCCCGAAGATGGAGATTGCAAAGGATAAAAGAAAAAGCCTGGCGGTAGCCGGCACGAACCGACTGCCCCCAGCCCAAAGATGGAGATAGCGAAAAAGATAAAAGTTTCTGCCGCCGGCTACCAACCTAAGTCGACAGCCGACAGCCGAAAGCCGGCAAAGGGAAAGGAACATAGAAGCACTCACCCGACAAGCCGCGATCAAGCGCGCCAATCTCGTCCGTCCAGCGCTTAGCGGTAGCCGTCAGCTCCGCGGACTTGGTGGTGACCTCCTCCTGAAGCGCAAGCCGCTGCTTCTCCACCTCGGTCAGCCGCCGGCTCAGATCATCCACCTTCTCCTTCTCCGCCGTCCTAAGGGAGGCGAGCTCAGCGAGATGGTTTTGCTCCAGCTTGCGCAGCCGCGTCAGCTCCCCATCAGCCACCTTGAGCTTGGCGGCTGCAGATCGGCCCGCCTCCTCGCTGAGGGCGCACTGATCGCGAGCAGCCCGGAGATCCGCCTCCAGCTGCGGGACCTTGGCGGCTTCGACTGCGAGACAGCCGGAAAGAAATGTCAGCCAACGAAGACTAAGAAGAAAGAAGACATCGGGTCGGAAGAAACAAGATTTTACCCTTGGCGGCCTCCAGCTCACGAGCCAAGCCGGCCCGGTCCAGCTTGGCCTTGTGGTAGTGGGTCACGGTGCGGTTGTACAGATTGGTGCGCCGATCCGCCACAGCCTAAAGAAAAAAGAAAAATCAGTAAGCTAGGCGAAACCCGGCCGGCTCCAAGCAGCCGGCCCATGCCTCGGAGGGCTACCAGGATGATAACCAAATCAAAAAACAGATGAAGCTTACCTTGCTGGCCTCCTCCACCTTGGCGAGGTTGGCCACGGCCTCGGCAGCCCTGGCCTTGAGGTTGGCCTGCGCAGTCGGAGAAGAACATCTCCACCGATGCTTGGCCGGGGTTCCCCTCCCGGCTGGTCACCTCATAGGAGTCGGCGCGGAGCCACGCCTGCTCCATAGTGCCAGCCGAGCCAAGGCTGGAGTCGGAGGCGGACGGCACATGCAGGAGCAGAGCGCCCTTGGCCACGTGCAGGCCCTGCTGCGGCGCCGATGGGGCTTCCGTCCTCACCAGCGCGCGCGAGTCGGCGCCCTCCGTGCGCACCGGCTCATCCCTTGCTGGCTCCCTCCTGGCCGGCTCCTGCCTGGCCGGCTCCCCCGTCGTTGGCCCCGGTGGTGGCGGCGCAGATGGTCCAGTCGGCGTAGCCATCTCCGGCGCCTGTGGTGCCCCCTCCGGGCTCTCATCCAGCACCACCACGCTCGGCCTAGCTCCGGCTCCGATCGTGGGCGGCGCGGCCCTGCCGGCTCCGGTTCCGGTCGCGGGCGGTGCAGAGCTGCCGGCTCCGGCTCCGGTCGAAGGCGGCATGCCTAGGCCGGCCCCAGCAGCTGGACCCAGAAGACGAGTCCGGCTCGAGAACAAGTCGTCCAGCGTCGGCTGGCGCGTCGGCTCAACCCGTGTGCCGCGATCAGGCGCTGAGGCCAGAGGCACGGCGAATGAAGGTGCCCCTGCGGGAGGCGGAGTACCCGCAGGCGGCGGCGTGGGTGTGCGCGATGGAGGCTGCGGCGTCGACTCCCTCCTTTGTCGAGGAAGAGGCGACACGACGCGCGGAGCCTGCCGGGAGCCGCCCCCCTGGGCAAACTTGATGGGAGCCCTAGCCGAACAGATAAGGAAAAGATAAGCATAAAAAGGAAGGAAAGAAAAGGAATCAAACAAAAGAGAAAAGAGAACTCACCCGGCCTGCTCCGGAACCCCCTTCGACTGCAGCCGGCGGAGCCTCTTCGCCTTCGCCTCGCAGGCGGCAGTAGAGCGGAGGTCGCCGACTCGCTTCTTCCCCTTGGGCGCCGAAGTCGCCGTGGTGCTTGGCGGCTTCGCGCGCAGGGGCACGGCGGGGATTGGCCCCGTGGTGGACGTCGCCGGCTCCTCGTCCTCCTGCTGCTCCGGTGAAGGGGGCGGATTATGCTCCCCCTGGCCGCCTAGGTCAGGCGCCTGCAGCAGGTCGTCGTCGCCAGCCTGGTCGCCGGCTTGATCAGCCGGATCAGCGTGATCCGCCACCCACCTCTTCGTCGCCAGGTCGCCATCCTAGACGTTTTGACGGTCGAAGAGCTAGAAAAAGCAGAACGTAAGCAAACAGCAAGCCGGAAGTCGGCAGAAGGAAAAGGAAGTCGGCCTCGCAGCCGCAAGCCGGAAGTCGGCGGAGAAACAAAACTTACTAACTCGGGCGGGTGTTCCCTGTCGCGGGGCGCCAACCCATAGTTCCACTCTTCAGGCATGTTCGCCTTGGTGATGTTGTTCACCCGGTGGGCGACCTGGGCCTTGGAGAGCGGAGCCTTGGACGTCCGGTTCGGATCGAACCGGCCGGACATGTGCCCGATTTTGTGGGTGCGCATCTGGAGCGGCAGCACCCGGCGCTCGGCGATGGTGCAGAGAAGGTCCTCGGCGGTCAGCCCGCTCGCGACAGCCGTCCCCAGGAAATCCCAGAGCTGACTCACCTCGGCTTCCGGATCCGCCGTGCGGGCGTTGTAACTCCAGTTGATCCGGCCGACTGGAGGAACCGGGTTGAACTCCGGAAGATTGATCCGGTCGACGAGCTGGCCCTCGTTGCGCACGTAGAAGAATGACATCTGCCAGTTCTTCACCGAGTCAACGGTTGGAATCTTGGGGAAGGGCGTGCCGGGCCGGGTGTAGATCGAGGCGGCACCGCAGGCCCGCAGGCGGCCTTCGGTGGTCTGCGCCTTCAAGTAGAACAGCCGGCTCCAGAAGTCGATATCCGGCCACAAGCCGGCGTAGGCCTCCATGAACGCCACGTAGCAGCTGAGGAGGACGCAGGCGTTGGCCGGCAGATGGTGCGGCTGCAGGCCGAAGTTGTCGAGGAATTGGCGGAAGAAGGGTGAAGCCGGCAGGCCCAACCCGCGGTCGAGGTGCGCGCCGAAGACGACGCGCTCGCCAGGCTGCGGCTGGGGCTCCATCTCCTCGCCGGGCGCCCGCGTGACCACCGACGACGGGATCCGGCGGAGGCGCACAAACCGCGCGATGTCGTCCTCCCGCATGTACGAGCCCCGCCACGATCCGCTGGCGGAGGCCATTGTCGAGGAAGAGGAAGAAGTTGACCACGAAAGGCGGAAGGGCGACGAGGAACCTTGCGACGGCGGCGGCGACGACGGTGGCTGAGGGCGCTCCGTTGAAACGCGGGGCCCCGTGGCGCCGGCTCGACGAAGTAGCGGCGGCGGATCGGCGGAGATTTGTTCTCCGGAATTCGCCAGCGGGAGGTGTTCGCCGGAGTAGAGACGAGCTCGAGCGCGAAGAAGAGAGCGGGGGGAGCGGGGGCGCGAGGAAGACGAAGTGGGCAAGTGGCCGCCTCGTGCCCTCCCCCGCGGCATTTATAGCCGACCGAGGCGGGCGGTTGGCCTCCACGTGGCGATCGTGGCCACGCTGCCCGGATTTTCTGCGCACTAACGTCGCCCACGACCGCTGCCGTTACCAGAAACTGCCACACCACGTCGCCCACGACCGCACCGAATCCGGAGGGGACATTGATGTGACCAGACGAACCGGCGGCAGAGCCCAGGCGTCAGACCGGTCAAGTCGGGTGCAGGACCCGAGGCGGCGGAGACTCCGGCGCGCCGCAAGCCGGAACCGGACAATAAGTTCAACTCGGACCAAAAGTCATCAGCAAGGCGGAGACGCCATCAAAACTTGCGAGAAAGCAAAAGCTGCACAAGTGTAAATAGCGGCCGGCTAGAAGCAGCCGGCAAGAACGAGCCGGATGAGGGCGCAGCCGGCTGAACGGGAATTCTCAGTCGGCCCCTCCAAGTGCCACCAAGTATATTCAAGAAGCCAGGAAAACCTGCCTAGGTCCTTCTAAACGCAGGACCTTGCCAGCTTCGGGGCTAATGTCGGGGGAAGACCCGGGTAGGGCGATGGACGATGAGCAGCCGGCTGGCCACCGGCCGGCCGGCGGAAAAGGCCGGCTGAGGAGCAGCCGGCCGGCGCCGTGGCCGGCTGGTCCGGAAGCCGGCTGGCTCTAGGTCCTAGTCGGCTCGGCTACGGCCGCCAATGCCGTAGCTGGGCCGGCTTCTACAAGCCATATCCGACCGGGGGTCCGTACCTCGGACCGACTCGAGGCTGGCGAGTCTTGCACTAGAAGGAACCGGGTTGGTGATCCGGGTTCCCAAAGTCCACACTGACTTCATCTTCTGTAAAGCGCGGGGCACTGTGGAGCAATAGTGCCACGCGCCGGACAGGCCATCATGGCCAACGATAATCCGTACTGGCTACAGTGGCTGACGGCGACAGGGACACCTCCTCTCCATACCGCTGACCTTGGCAGCCGGATGGGACAGGCCATGAGGCCTCAACGGCTCCTGACGTCACTGCCTCGGGAAGGAGCGGAAGCCGGAGCCGGCCAAGCCGGCCAGTAAACTATAGGGTCTTATACGTAAAGTATCGGTGCCTATATAAGCCGCACTACCCCCTCTCGTGCAGGGTATCGATCATTCTCAGTTCATTCCACCCTTAGCGCTGCCCCGTGAGAGAGACCATCATCTCCCTTAGCCTCCCGGGAGCAGCCGGACACAGCTCTAGGAGCACCATTGTACTGTGTGATCATCATATACACTCTAGCAGGAGTAGAGGTTTTACCTCCATCGGAGGGCCTCGAACCTGGGTACGTCGCCGTGTCGCTCGTGCCCATACCCGCTTCCGGATACCGCCGTGAGATCCCTTAGGAACCACCTTCGATTAGCCACCCTATGGCATATGCCGTGACGATACCACGACAATGAACCACATAGCTACCGGTACAGCCCCGAGCCTCGATGGAGAACTACTCCCTCCTCATGGGAGACAGCAGCGTTGATGAAGATGGCGGTGGTGTCGATGGAGGAGCCTTCCGGGGGCACTTCCCCGTCCCGGCGGCGTGCCGGAATAGAGACTCCTGTCCCCCAGATCTTGGCTTCGCGATGGCGGCGGCTCTGGAAGGTTTCTCGTACCGTGGCTTTTCCGTATCGAGGTTTTAGGTCCAGGGGCTTTATATAGGTGAAGAGGCGGCGTCAGAAGGTCGAAGAGGCGGTGACACCATAGGGGGGCGCGGGCCACCCCCAGGCCGCGCCACCCTGGCGTCTGGTGGGCCTGTGCCCCCTCTCTGGCGGTTCTCGTGTGTTCTGGATGCTTCCGGGCAAAATAGGAACCTGGGCGTTGATTTCGTCCAATTCCGAGAATATTTCGTTACTAGGATTTACGAAACCAAAAACAGCGAGAAAACGAGAACTGGCACTTCGGCATCTTGTTAATAGGTTAGTTCCAGAAAATGCACGAATATGACATAAAGTGTGCATAAAACATGTAGATATCATCAATAATGTGGCATGGAACACAAGAAATTATCGATACGTCGGAGACGTATCAATGCGTATGACCATCTGGTCGCGCTCTCCGCCCGGGTTCAGCATATGCGCTCCGTGGACCGGCATCTAGTCGATCTACCAGATCATGCCAAGGAGATCTGCAAGGTGTTGTGGCATGAGGACGTTGTGCCAGAGAGCGTAACGCTTCTCTCTGATCGTCTCAAGGACGCCTGGCGGAGGATCCGGGAATGGAAATGCTCTGCGGCTCGTGCCGGAGCGGATGCGGCCCTGCGTATCGCCTGCTCCTGGTACGACCACCTGGACTTGGATGCCTTCCATGCCCTTCGTGGCGACTCGCCTGCTGATCTGGATCCGGTTCGCGTCGCCAAGCGCCAGGACCGCGCCTACCACATCCGCCGAGTTCGCCCACGTGCGCACCTTCATCCCTCCTCCTGCCGACGTCAAGGACGCACTTTCCAACGACGAAGGAGTCGAGGATGAGGAGGATTAGGACACCGAAGAGGACGCGGATGCTCCCCCGGAAGCCCCTGCTGTTTAACTGCTCTCACTCTGTCTTTGCTGTACCTGTTGCTCGATAAAACAATGTCTGTTAAATGCTGCCTCGGTATGCCCGGGTCTTTGATGTAAGATAATACTTAGCCTTTTGGTTGTGGTACAACTTTTATGCCGGTTGCTTTTTACCCGGTAGCATATTAAGTTAAGTTTCATGTGCTAGCTTATCACTTTTGCATGTCGTTTGCTTTGATCCTGCACTGTGAAGATTCTGGAATAGTTTCGGCATCCAATCCGATGCACACTTGGTTCTTTTGCTTTGCCTCTGCCTACCTCTCTAGGTTTTTTGGCGTATGAGTCACAAAGTTCTTTCGCCAAGCAAGCATTTTCTTGAACTTAGAAACAATTCGAAGTTTTCACAAAAAACCGGTATAACCGGGGTTAGTTAAACTTTTTCCGGATTGATTGTTCCCATTCATCCCCTTCGTGTTTCACGTGCTTAATTCCTTCCGGTTTATCTTGCTTGCCATGAAGCCGGTTTGCGGACAACAGCAAAGTCGAAGACTCCGGTAGGTTTAGCACGTTACTAAACCGGAAAGAAAAAATGTTCACCAAGCAACCGGTAAACTGAAAAATAGACATATTACATGCAATTTTTGGTAGAGGCAGTCCCCGAGATTCATTCGAGGTGCCGACATCTTTATTCATAGCATTTAAGGTACAAAAAAGGAACCTCTTACAGCACAATTTCAGGAATAGAAAGGACGCAGTAGTGCTACGTTCCATGGACGCTTTGTTTCCTCTCCGGACCTGTCCGCCTTGCCTTTCTTCGATTCCTGTGCATCGATCAAGTAGTAGGCATCATTGTGCAGAGCCTTGCTCACAATAAAAGGTTCTTCCCATGGAGGTGAGAGCTTGTGGCATCCCTCAGTGCGCTGCACTAGGCGTAATACCAGATCTCCTTCCCGAAAAACCCTCGGGTTAACCTTCCGGCTATGATAGCGTCTGAGGTTCTGCTGGTATATGGCTGTTCTTGCCAAAGCCAACTCTCTTGCTTCTTCTAGCAAGTCCACATCATTTTCTCGGGCCTCTTTTACATCCTCTTCGGTATAGAGTTGAACCCTCCGTGAATCATGAATGATATTGGTTGGAATTACGGCTTCCGCCCCATAAACCATGAAGAACGGAGTGTATCCGGTAGACCTGTTTGGTGTTATCTGGATGCTCCACAGTACGGATGGTAGCTCATCCAGCCAACATCCTGGTGACCTTTCAAGCGGTTCGATCACCCTTGGCTTGACACCGGAAAGCACCAGAGCATTTGTCCTTTCAACCTGGCCATTGCCTTGCGGGTGTGCTACGGAGCACAAATCCAACCTGATATTGTTATCCTCACAAAACCTTTTGAACTCACCTTGAGCAAAGTTTGTGCCCGGACGATGTCGGCGCCGTTCGCGAGCGGCTTCTGGCGTTGCGCCTCCAGCTCCGCCTGAGCCGCTGCCGGGTCGATGTTCTGCACGATGGGCGTAGCCAGCACGCTCATGGCCGCTTGGAGAGGAGTTTCCGGTGGCGCTGCAGATGCGCCTGCACCCACCTGGCCGCGCTCGGTAGGAGGCTTGGCCGTGCGCGTGGACTTCGTCCGTCCTGCGCCTTCCGCCGCAGGCTCTTTGCCGGCCTCGCCCGCGCCGACAACCAGCACCTCGACGCTGCCGGCGGCGCGGCCGCCGCGAAGCGTAGATCTTGGCGGGTCCGGAGCTACCAGCAACGGCGAGAGGCACTGGCGCTCAGGGACGGTGCCGTAGTAGGCGCGAAGGCTCCCGAACTCGATGACGCGGCCGTTCTTGGGGAACTTACCCCCATTGGAGAAACAGCCGACGTTGTCGTTGATGAAGTCCAGGTCGAGGACGCGTTCGACGAGCGCGGTGACGACACGCTTGCCGCCGACGGTGAGAAGGCCAGCCCGAATATGAACTCCAGCAAGCGCCGCTGTTGGCCCCACGGTGGGCGCCAACTGTCGTCGTGGTGAACAGACAGATGCCATGGGATGGCTTAAGTTGGGGCCGAATGAACGCTAGAGGATTCGGGGGAGGGTTTTTGGTATGTATGGAGAGGTTTCCGGATGGATTCCTCAAGAACTTGGCCTTGGCCGGAGGTAGAAGATGATGAACACGAGAGCTATTTCATCCTAAGATCTTTCTATTCATTGATCACAAGAGGTTACAAGTTTCTAGCTACAACATAACACTTAGATCGTACGTAGTCACCTACCCGCGATGGGGTGTGCCCCTCTCCTTGTATAGGGGAGAGGGTGGCTTACAGGGGAAGAAACCCTAGAAACCCTAATGGGATCTTTGACTAGACAAACTACTTTACAAAGCTACTTTAGCTACCGGTGATGCCGGTATGCCTTTAATCAGAAGCCGTGACATCCTCCCGGCACCTTTTACGTCATCCTCTGCCTTTGGCGTCATGGCTTCGATTAAAGCTGAAGTGCTTCGCTCATCTTTGTCTTCTAGCTTCGGAGAGCATCTTTGACTGGTCTTTGCCGACGTGCTACAGTGTAGCCTGTTCCGGTAGTTCCGGTACGTTCTTAGCTAGTTCCGGTATCCCCCTCCTGGGATACCGGTATGATTCTCTGAATCAACCTTTGTTATCCGGAATAACACTTAACCGGTACTTTGATGGCTAAAACCATCCGGTTTTGGTATGTGATGACCCACAAGTATAGGGGGTGTATCGTAGTATCTTTGATAAGTAAGAATGTCGATCCCAACGAGGAGCAGAAGGTGTTGACAGGCAGTTTTGATGAAGGATTCACTGTAAATGCTCACATACAAGTATTCAGGGGGTTTTGATGTAACAGATGAATAAAGTACGAGTAAGTAAAATGCGAGAGAAATAATTGCAGCGAGTGGCCCAATCCTTTTTAGCACAAAGGACAAGCCGGTTTGTTTACTTATAATGACCAAACGTTCTCGAGGACACACGGGATTTTAGTCTAGTGCTTTCGCTACATACGATTGATTAATCTTCATTGTTTTGATAAGTGTTGTGTGGGTGAACTCTGTGCTAATGTACCGCCCTTCCTAGGACTAATACATACTTGTGATTATACCCCTTGCAAGCATCCGCAACTACAAGAAAGTAATTAAGATAAATCTAACCACAGCCTTAAACTGCGAGATCCTGCGATCCCTCCCGCATCGATATACCAACGGGGTTTAGGTTTCGTCACTCCGGCAACCCCGCAATTGGCAAACGAGTACAAGATGCATTCCCCTAGGCCCATAAATGGTGAAGTGTCGTGTAGTCGACGTTCACACGACACCACTAGAAGAATAACACCACAACTTAAATATCATAACATTGAATATTACTCAACCATAGTTCACTACTAACAATTAGACTTCACCCATGTCCTCAAGAACTAAACGAACTACTCACGAGACATCATATGGAACATGATCAGAGGTGATATGATGATGAATAACAATCTGAACATAGACCTTGGTTCAATGGTTTCACTCAATAGCATAAACAACAAGTAGAAATCAGTATCGGGAGAGTTTCCCCTATCAAACAATCAAGATCAAACCCAAATTTCTACAGCGGTGACGATGTCCAGCGGTGGAGATGGCGGTGATGATGGTGGAGATGATGATGATGGTGATGGAGATGATGTCCAGCTTGATGGCGGTGACGATGGCGTCGATTTCCCCTCCGGGAGGGAATTTCCCGGCGGATTCCTGCCCGCCGGAGAGCTCTTTCTCTCTCGGTGTTCTCCGCCCCGCAGAGGCGGCTGTAACCCTTCGTGAGGATTCCTCTGTGGCTTAGGTCTTCGGGACGAAGGGTTTCGCGAAGAAAAGGAGGCAAAAGGGGTCGTGGGCCCCCCAGACCACATGGCGGCGCGGCCAGGGCATGGGCCGCGCCGCCCTAGGGTGTGGGCCCACCCCGGGTCCTCCCGGCCCCTCCTTCCGGCTTCCTTCGTCATCCGGAAAAATAGGATTTTTGGTAAAACTCCCTTCCACAGTTGATCTTCCGAAATATTGCATTCGATGGTGCTTTTTCCAGCAGTAATCCCAGCTCCGATGCTTGATCCCCAAATAATCATGAAACATGCAAAATAGATGAAATAACATAAGTATTGTGTCCCAATATGAAATATATCAATGAATAACAAGCAAATTATGATATAAAATAGTGATGCAAATTGGACGTATCAACTCCCCCAAGCTTAGACTTCGCTTGTCCCCAAGCGAACCGAACTCTGTAAACAGGTCCACATGTTTATGGAGTGAAGAGTCGATAAATAGAATACGGACAAGAAGCATCATATTCATTCACACAAAACATTATAGTAAACAACTTCCTCATATAATTCAACTTGAAACAACTATAAGGTAATCACAAATAAAGGTGCATAGGAAATCATAATTGGTGATGGCAAACTTTGTTCTTGGTCAGAGAACATTTAACGGATTATATTCATCTATTGAGCAGCGCTCTCATATTAAGGCTTATGGTAAATTTGCATACTCAATCATATTAATCATTGATGGCTTTCAAAGCTATATTCATTCAGGTAAAACTTGTACTAAACAAGAAAGAGTAAAGACATGATGAAACAAATCACAATATAATAGTTTAATCACAACAACTCAAATGCTTGCTTGAGATGGAGGAAAATAGGTTTACTGACTCAACATAAAGTAAAAGACAGGCCCTTCGCAGAGGGAAGCAGGGATTAAATCATGTGCTAGAGCTTTTTCAGTTTTGAAATCATATAAAGAGAATAAAAGTAAAGTTTTGAGAGGTGTTTGTTGTTGTCAACGACTGGTAGTGGGTACTCTAACCCCCTTGCCAAACAAACCTCCAAAGAGCGGCTCCCATGAAGGACGTTATTTCTACCAGCAAGGTAGATCATCCCTCTTCTCTTTTGTTTACACATGTACTTTAGTTTATTTTAAGGATGACACTCCCCCGACCTTTGCTTACACAAGCCATGGCTAACCGAATCCTTGGGTGCCTTCCAACAATCTCATACCATGGAGGAGTGTCTATTGCAAAATTAAGTTGCTTATCGATGAATCAGGGCAAAACATGTGAAGAGAATTATTAATGAAAGTTGATTAATTGGGGATGGGAACCCCGTTGCCAGCTCTTATTGCAAAATTATAGGATAAGCGGATGAAGCCACTAGTCCATTAGTGGAGGCTGCCTAACAAGACTGAAAGATAAAACACCACATACTTCCTCATGAGCTATAAAACATTGAAACAAATAAGAAGTAATACGTTTTGAATTGTTTAAAGGTAGCACATGAAGTATTTACTTGGAATGGCAGAAATTACCATGCATTAGGTAGGTATGGTGGACACAAATGGCATAGGTTTGGGTTCAGGTTTGGATGCACGAGAAGTATTCCCTCTCGATACGGGTCTTTGGCTAGCAAGGTTGATTAGCAAGCATAAGAGTTGAGGGAAACAAACAAATATACATGTGATAGAAACAATCATGCATCTTACTTGTAAGCACAAACAGTTTTAACTTCTAGAATACTAAGCTAAGAACTCGATAAGAAAGATAATAATATCTTCTACATGTATTTCCTCTATTCTTCTTAAACTCAAAGTGTTGTTGCTATTGACCATTGCTAAGTTTGCCAAAACCAAATAGATTTACTTAATGCTCCCAGAGTGGTACCAATACTAAAATCAAGATCAATCATATGGTAGAAATTGCAAACTAAAATAAGATGTGCAATATGTAAACGATAAGACTTCTCATTAATATTCCATAACGATAACTCACACCAAGGGATACATAGGCAAACTAAAGGAGAGATACTTCCACACTGCAACCCATCTCATACGATAACTTCCCTACTCATGATATGACACTACTTGATAGTAAAAAGTAAAAGGTAATGATAATGTGATACCGCGGCACTCCCCCAAGCTTGGAACAAACCAAGGGGATGCCAATACCGATGATGGATTACTCATTTGGCGATGGGGGTGATGAATTCCCGTCTTCAGACTTCCAAGATAGAGGCTCCCCATCAACAAATGACATCTTGGTCTCGGGAATCCTGAAACTAGCAGCACGACTTATATGTTTGAACCTGTTTTCATACTCACAGTTCTGATTATGAATGTCATAGAGTTGAGCTTGCAGTTTGTTGGTGGTGTCGTGAAGTGAGAGGATGTCGCCCCATAGCTTCGCAGTTTCCTTCTCGTGTTCAGCAATGAGTTCAGACACAATCTTGTGAAAAATATCCACTTCACGCTCGGCCATCTTCTTGTAATTGAAGACCTCTTGTTCTAGCTTCTCCATCCTGTCTTCCAAGCTTCCTTCTCCTTTGGGTCCCTGAACATCTTTGATCTGCAGTTTTCCCTCGACGAGCATCAACTCCTTTGGGTGCATCCTCAGCTCCTCCATGTACAAGTCGCCAACATCCTTGCAGGAGTTGTCCTTCGGAGTTCCCGATGAAGACATGATGGCTCTAGATCTAAAACAAATCCTGGCGGAAACAGCTCGAAACAAAACACGTCGAGAAAACGATATACGGACCTCCAGGGGTCCGGGGGATTTTATAATAAAATTTTTCAGAACAAACGGAAAGTACCAGGTCGAACCAGAGTCGGAAAGGGGCGACGAGGCGACCAAACCATAGGTCGGCGCGGGCCCAGGTCAGGCCGCGCCGGCCTATGGTGGCACGCCCTCGTGCGTCCTTTCCACTCCGTTTCGAACTCGTAATTTTTCATATTTTCCAAAAACAACAAAAATAATGTTCGGAAAGTAAATCGCGAACTTTTCATTACCAAGACCGTTACCTATTCAAAGTTGAGTTCGGCGGATCGTCAATTTGTCCTTTGATGAAAGCCTCCGGTGTTTCCACTCGAATAATATCAACATCAACATTATAAGAATCACCTGAAATATAATGCTTGAGTCTTTGTCCATTCACCACTTGCGTAGCATTGCCTTGGAGAGAGCTAATTTTAATTTCTCCTGAACGATACACCTCCTCAACAACATATGGTCCTTCCCATTTCAAGAGTAATTTCCCTGCAAAGAATCTGAGACGAGACCGATACAATAGGACTTTATCCCCAATATTAAACTCTCTTTTGATGATCCTTCTATCATGCCATTTTTTAACTTTTTCTTTAAAGAGTTTAGCATTTTCATAAGCTTCACTTCTCCATTCATCTAGAGAACTTAATTGTAGCAACCTCTTATCACCTGGCAAGTTTAGGATCTTTATTTAATTCTCTAATGACCCGATAAGCTTTGTGTTCTAGTTCTAAGGGTAAATGACAAGCTTTTCCGTAAACCATTTTATAAGGTGACATCCCCATGGGGTTTTTATAAGCAGTTCTATAAGCCCATAGTGCGTCTTTCAATTTACTAGCCCAATTCTTTCTAGATTTATTAACAGTTTTTCCCAAAATAGATTTAATTTCTCTATTTGATAATTCTACTTGACCACTAGTTTGAGGGTGATAAGCGGAAGCAATTCTATGATTAATACCATACCTAGCAAGAGTTTTTCTAAAACCTCCATGAATAAAATGAGAACCTCCATCACCATAATATATCTAGGTACTCCAAATCTAGGAAAAATAATATCTAAAAGCATTTTTAAAGAGGTCTCACCATCATCACTTTTTGTAGGTATGGCTTCCACCCATTTAGTAACATAATCAACAGCAACAAGTATATGCATGTTACCTTCTGAAGAGGGAAAAGGTCCCATGAAGTCAAATCCCCAACAATCAAATGGTTCAATAACAAGAGTATAATTCATAGGCATTTCATTGCGTCTGGAGATATTACCAACCCTTTGACATTCATCGCAAGATAAAATAAACTTCCTTGCATCTTTGAAGAGAGTTGGCCAATAAAAACCTGATTGTAGAACCTTTTGTGCGGTTCTATCTCCGGCGTGATGTCCTCCATAAGCACCGCCATGACATTTACTCAATATCTCTTGTTGTTCATATTCGGGAACACACCTTCGCATAATACCATCCACTCCTTCTTTATATAAGTGTGGGTCATCCCGTAAATAATGCCTCAAGTCATAAAAGAATTTCCTCCTCCGCTGAGCTGAAAAGGTTGGGGGCAAGTACTTGGAAACAATAAAGTTAGCATAATCAAGCATACCAAGGACCTGTCCCGCGAGCTCACCTTTATTACAGCCAATTGTTCATTTGGAAAACTATCATTAACAGAACAGGATCATAAGCAATATTTTCCAATCTAGACAAATTATCAGCAACAGGATTATCAAGCACCTTTCCTATCTACAATATGTAAATCAAATTCTTGCAAGAGAAGTACCCACCTAATAAGCCTTGGCTTAGCATCTTTCTTTGTCATAAGGTATCCGATTGCAAGATGATCGAGATGAATTGTAACTTTTGAATCAACAATATAAGATCTAAATTTATCACAAGCAAAGACTACAACTAACAATTCTTTTTCAGTAGTAGCATAATTTCTTTGAGCAGCATCAAGAGTTTTACTAGCATAATGAATAACATTTAACTTTTTATCTACTCGCTTTCCAAGAACAGCGCCTACAGCAAAATCACTAGCATCACACATAATTTCAAAAGGTAAATTCCAATCAGGAGGTTCAACTATAGGAGCAGTTGTTAAGGCTTTCTTAAGAGTTTCAAAAGCTTCCTTACAATCATCATCAAAAACAAAAGGTACATCTTTTTGAAGAAGATTAGTAAGAGGCTTTGAAATCTTGGAGAAATCTTTAATAAATCTCCTATAAAACCCAGCATGTCCAAGAACACTACGAATACCTTTAACATCCCTTGGATAGGGCATCTTCTCAATAGCTTCAACTTTAGCTCTATCAACTTCAATACCTTTCTCAGAAATTTTATGTCCCAATACAATTCCTTCATTAACCATAAAGTGGCATTTCTCCCAATTAAGAACAAGGTTAGTTTCTTCACATCTCTGCAAAACTTTATCAAGGTTTCGCAAGCAACTATCAAAAGAATTCCCGTAGACGTGAAAAATCATCCATGAATACTTCCACAATACTCTCACAAAAGCCATGAAAAATAGCAGACATGCATCTTTGAAAAGTAGCAGGAGCATTACATAAACCAAAAGGCATACGCCTATAAGCATAAGTTCCATAGGGACAAGTAAAAGTGGTTTTCTCTTGATCTTTAGCTTTAACAGCAATTTGTGAAAATCCAGAATAACCATCAAGAAAACAAAAATGAGTATTTTTAGATAACCTTTCTAGCATTTGATCAATAAATGGTAAAGGGTAATGATCTTTCTTAGTAACTTTATTAACTTTTCGATAATCAATGCACATTCTATAACCTACAACTACTCTTTGAGGTATGAGTTCATCATTATCATTAGGCACAACATGCTCATTCCTCCTTTCTTAGGAACGCAATGCACAGGACTAACCCATCTACTATCGGCAATAGGATATATAATACCAGCTTCAAGAAGTCGTAATACCTCATTTCTTACCACATCCTTCATCTTGGGAATTAGACGACGCCGAGGTTCAACAACAGGCTTCGCATCATCTTCCATATTAATGGCGTGTTGGCAAATAGAGGGAGAAATCCCCTTCAAGTCATCAAGAGTATAGCCAATAGCACCTCGGTGTTTCTTCAATACTTGCAATAATCTTTCTTCTTCAAACTCTGTAAGCTTAGAACTAATAATAACAGGATATATTTTCTTATCATCAATATGAGCATATTTAAGATTATCAGCAAAGGCTTTAAATCAAAAACAGGATCTTCCTTTGGTGGCGGTGTTGTACCCAAGTCTTCCACCGGTAAATCATGCTTGAGAATAGGTTGGCGAAGAAAAATCTCCTCAAGCTCAGCTCTTTCTTTCCTAAAAACTTCACTCTCGCTATCCTCCAAATGTTGCTGCAAAGGATTATTAGGAACAAGAACAATAGATGCACACTGCTCCATTTTAAAATCATTACTAGGCAAATCAGCTTTATAAGGAGTTTTAGTAAATTTGGAAAAGTTAAACTCATAAGATTCTCCCGCAAATTTAGTCAAAATTTTCTCTTTCTTGCAATCTATAATAGCTCCACAAGTATTTAGAAAAGGTCTACCAAAAATGATAGGACAATAATCACTAGCAACGAACCAAGTACCAAAAAGTCGACAGGATATTTAATCTTACCACATAGAACTTCCACATCTCGAACAATACCAATTGGAGAAATAGTTTCTCTATTAGCCAGCTGAATAACCACATCAATATCTTCAAGTTCACAAGAATCAATTTCGTGCATAATCTCCGTGTAAAGCTCATAAGGTATAGCACTAACACTTGCACCAATATCACATAAACCATAATAGCAATGATCACCAATTTTAACATATAGCATAGGAACACTAGCTTGTTTGGGTTTATTAGGATGTGAAACAATATTAGAAGCATCTTCACGTAAAATAATATGACCGTCCTCCACATTCTCGATCACAAGATCTTTAACTATTGCAACAACGAGGTTCAACTTTTATTTGTTCTTCAGGTTCTCTAGGTTTCTTTTCACTTTTATGAACCGCACTATTTATAACAGAGTACCTTTTCATTTTAGCAGGAAAAGGAGTTTTTTCAATATAAGCTTCAGGAATAACACGATCAGAAGTTTCAATTACAACACACTTATTAATAGATGGATCAATTTTATCTTTATACGGTTCATGATACTTATCAAAATTCTTCTTAGGCAATTCATAATGAGAGGCAAAAGCTTTATAAAGATTTGCAAGCAACTTGAGAATCAAGACCATATATAGCACTCATATTACGAAATGTATCGAGTATCCATAAAAGCTTCAATGCATTTATAATCATAAATTATACCCGATTCTCTACCTTTGTCGTTCTCCCAACCTTCGATATTTTCTTGGATCCGATCAAGAAGGTCCCTTTTAAACTCTTCTTTATTACGTGTAAATGATCCGTAACAAGAAGTATCCAGACAAAGTCTTGTCTTGAAAAGAAAGTCTTGCATAGAAATTATCGATAATAACATTACCAGGAAGCTCATGAATGGGGCATTTGAGCATTAAAGACTTCAATCTCCCCAAGCTTGGGCAATACTCTCTCCATCATGAGGCCAGAAATTATATATGCGGTTCCGATCTTTGTGAATTTCACTTGGAGGATAAAATTTGGAATAGAATAAAGGCACAATGTCCTCCCAATCAAGAGAATCACCATTCTTCAGCAATTTATACCAATGCGCCGCTTACCGTACATCGATATAGAGAATAGTTTCTTCCTAACTTCATTCATAGAAATACCTGCACATTTGAATAACCCGCATAATTCATGCAAAAACATAGAATGATCACCGGGATGGACAGTTCCATCCCCTTCATAGCGGTTATCCATAACATGTTCAATAATTTTCGTAGGTATTTTATATGGTATTACTTCCTCACTGGCGCCTCATCCACTACCGTTGCGGTAGTAGTAGATTTCCCAAATAGAAACCGAAGAGAAGATCTCTCCATAATGACTTATAGCAGCGAGCAGTAAATAAAATCAGCACAAACAAGAAAGGTTTTCCTTACCAATTCCGCTTACCAATAGAGCTTCACTCCCCGGCAACGGCGCCGTAAAATAGTCTTGATGACCCACAAGTATAGGGGGTGTATCGTAGTATCTTCGATAAGTAAGAATGTCGATCCCAACGAGGAGCAGAAGGTGTTGATAGGCAGTTTTGATGAAGGATTCACTGTAAATGCTCACGGTACAAGTATTCGAGGGGTTTTGATGTAACGGATGAATAAATTACGAGTAAGTAAAATGCGAGAGAAATAATTGCAGCGAGTGGCCCAATCCTTTTTAGCACAAAGGACAAGCCGGTTTGTTTACTTATAATGACCAAACGTTCTCGAGGACACACGGGATTTTAGTCTAGTGCTTTCGCTACATACGCTTGATTAATCTTCATTGTTTTGATAAGTGTTGTGTGGGTGAACCTGTGCTAATGTACCGCCCTTCCTAGGACTAATACATACTTGTGATTATACCCCTTGCAAGCATCCGCAACTACAAGAAAGTAATTAAGATAAATCTAACCACAGCCTTAAACTCGAGATCCTGCGATCCCTCCCGCATCGATATACCAACGGGGTTTAGGTTTCGTCACTCCGGCAACCCCGCAATTGGCAAACGAGTACAAGATGCATTCCCCTAGGCCCATAAATGGTGAAGTGTCGTGTAGTCGACGTTCACACGACACCACTAGAAGAATAACACCACAACTTAAATATCATAACATTGAATATTACTCAACCATAGTTCACTACTAACAATTAGACTTCACCCATGTCCTCAAGAACTAAACGAACTACTCACGAGACATCATATGGAACATGATCGAGAGGTGATATGATGATGAATAACAATCTGAACATAGACCTTGGTTCAATGGTTTCACTCAATAGCATAAACAACAAGTAGAAATCGAGTATCGGGAGAGTTTCCCCTATCAAACAATCAAGATCAAACCCAAATTGCTACAGCGGTGACGATGTCCAGCGGTGGAGATGGCGGTGATGATGGTGGAGATGATGATGATGGTGATGGAGATGATGTCCAGCTTGATGGCGGTGACGATGGCGTCGATTTCCCCTCCGGAGGGGAATTTCCCCGGCGGATTCCCGCCCGCCGGAGAGCTCTTTTCTCTCTCGGTGTTCTCCGCCCCGCGAGGCGGCCGTAACCCTTCGTGAGGATTCCTCTCGTGGCTTAGGTCTTCGGGACGAAGGGTTTCGCGAAGAAAAGGAGGCAAAAGGGGTCGTGGGCCCCCCGGCACCACATGGCGGCGCGGCCAGGGGCATGGGCCGCGCCGCCCTAGGGTGTGGGCCCACCCCGGGTCCTCTCCGGCCCCTCCTTCCGGCTTCCTTCGTCATCCGGAAAAATAGGATTTTTGGTAAAACTCCCTTCCACGAGTTGATCTTCCGAAATATTGCATTCGACGGTGCTTTTTCCAGCGAGAATCCCGGCTCCGGTGCTTGATCCCCAAATAATCATGAAACATGCAAAATAGATGAAATAAGATAAGTATTGTGTCCCAATATGAAATATATCAATGAATAACAGCAAATTATGATATAAAATAGTGATGCAAATTGGACGTATCAGTATGCCTTTGGCATACCGGGGGTCATCCCCCCGACATATGGAGATGCAACGGTTGACGATGAAGGGGATGATGCCTTGTCCTCCGATGACCCGTGTAGTAGCCTGATACATCTCCAACGTATCTATAATTTCTGATGTTCCATGCTAGTTTTATGACAATACCTACATGTTTTGCTCACACTTTGTAATGATTTTATGCATTTTCCGGAACTAACCTATTAACAAGATGCAAAACAGTGCCAGTTCCTGTTTTCTGTTGTTTTTGGTTCCAGAAAAGCTATTCGGACAATATTCTCGGAATTCGATGAAACAAAAGCCAAACATCTTATTTCACCGAGACGGACCAGAACACCGAAGGGGAGCAGGAGAGGAGGCCCAGGGCCCCCAGACCACAGGGCGGCGCGGCCTAGAGGGGGGGCGCGCCAGCTTATGGGGTGGGACCCCCAGGCACCCCCTTGCGCCGCCTCTTCGCCTATAAAATCCCTCGCGACCTAAAAACCCGATACCAATTGACGAAACTCCAGAAAGACTCCAGGGGCGCCGCCGCCATCGCGAAACTCCAATTCGGGGGACAGAATCTCGTTCCGGCACGCCGCCGGGACGGGGAAGTGCCCCGGAAGCCTTCTCCATCGACGCCACCGCCTCCATCATGCTCCGTGAGTAGTTCCCCCATGGACTACGGGTTCTAGCTGTAGCTAGTTGGTACTCTCTCTCCCATGTACTTCAATACAATGATATCATGAGCTGCCTTACATGATTGAGATTCATCTGATGTAATCGGTGTTGTGTTTGTTGGGATCCGATGAATTGTTACATTATGATCAGTCTATCTATATAAGTTTGTGAAGTTATTGTTGCTGCAATCTTGTTGTGTTTAATGCTTGTCACTAGTGCACGAGTGGCATGATCTTAGATTTAAGCTCTATACTTATTGCTTAGATTGTATCTACAAGTTGTTTGCACATGTCTATGTCCGGAACCCGAGGCCCCGCAGTGACAACGAATCGGGATAACCGGAGGGGAAGGCCTAGATATGAGGATCACATGTTTTCACCAAGTGTTAATGCTTTGCTCCGGTGCTCTATTAAAAGGAGTACCTTAATTACCAGTAGGTTCCCTTGAGGCCCGGCTGCCCCTGGCTGGTAGGACAAAAGATGTTATGCAAGTTTCTCATTGCGAGCATGTCTGACTATATATGGAAAACATGCCTACATGATTAATAGACTTGATGTTCTGTATTAATGCTATTTCAATCCTATCAATTGCCCTACTGTAATTTGTTCACCCAACACTTGTTATTGGAGAGTTACCACTAGTGTAGATAGTTGGGAACCCCGGTCCATCTCTCATCATCATATACTCGTTTCTATATGTCATTGGAATTAGTATCAACTATTTTCTGGTGCCATTGCCTCTGTGTTATTGCTATCGCTGCTGTGTTATCTTGTTACTATTGCTCTCATATTACTGCTACTTTCACATCACCCCTGTTACTAGTGCTTTTTCAGGTGCAGCTGAATTGACAATTCAGTTGTTAAGGCTTATAAGTATTCTTTACCTCCCCTTGTGTCGAATCAATAAATTTGGGTTTTACTTCCCTCGAAGACTGTTGCGATCCCCTATACTTGTGGGTTATCAAGACTATTTTCTGGCGCCGTTGCCGGGGAGGCATAGCTCTACTCATAAGTTCACCTGGGGAGTACACTCTACCTCTCTCTTTGTTTTTATTTTTGTTTTGCTTAGTTTACTTTTGTCTAGTTTATTTGTGCTTAGTTTATTTCTGTCTAGTATTATTTTGCTTAGTTTACTTTCGTCTAGTTTGTTTTTGTCTTGTTTTGTTTTTCCTTTATACCCGAAAATCCATAAAAATTTGAAAAACCGAAAAATTAAAAACTGTTGTTATGGGAGAACCCACATCCTATTTGGAGCTTATTGAAATATATATGAATTATAGAGAATCAAGAACGGGTAAAGTCATGAGTGTGTTATCACCAGAATTTGACCAAGTCAGAGGTGGGCCGCGATCAAGATGGATTTGAAGATTATATATAGAAGAAATACGTGAATCGGCCTTTTATACCAAGTTGGGCTAAACTGCCCGTGTATCTGTAACATAGTAGATCGCATCTTAGATTAGAAGATAGAGTTTTACCCGTGCACGGTTTAGTGCACGCCCACATTAGAAAGTCCCTTGGACTATAAATATGTACCTAGGGTTTATGGAATAAACAACCAACGTTCACCCCAAACAAATCTCGGCGCATCGCCAACTCCTTCGTCTCGAGGGTTTCTACCGGTAAGCACCATGCTGCCTAGATCGCATCTTGCGATCTAGGCAGCACAAGCCTGCCCACGTTGTTCATGCATTGCTCGTGCTGAAGCCTTTTTGATGGCGAGCAACGTAGTTATCTTAGACATGTTAGGGTTAGCATTGTTCCTCGTATAATATGCTATCATAGTGCGACCCTTGCATGTCTAGCCGCCCTTACACCTATCTTAGGTGTAGGGGCGGCACCCCGCTTGATCATAGTTTAGTAGATCTGATCCGTTACGGTTGCTCCTTGTTTCATCAAGGATTAGTTTAACATCCGCAATAGTTAGGCCTTACAAAGGGTTGGAGGATCCAGCGGCGTGTAGGGTGACGTTCGCTAGCCCTAGAAAGGATGTTCCGAGGATCAACCTCGTGTTGGTTTTTAGGCCCTGACTAGGATCGGCTTACGGTCACCGTGCGCGAGCGCGAGGCCCAATCGTGAGTAGGATGATCCGATTATGCGGTGAAAACCCTAAATCGTCGTGGATCTCATTAGCTTTATCTTGATCAAGCAGGACCACCATATATTCGGACACCTTGTCTGAATCATGGGTGAATCGGCGCTTTGAGCCGATTCGCAGGATAACCTGAGAGCCGATCGAGGCCCGTATTTAACGTTTACGTGTGTGCCCTGCAGGAAACTAAGCGAGGCATCATCCACACCTTCCTGACCAGGTATAGGTCAGGTGGCACGCCCTTGCGATAGCATCGGACGTGCGACCGGGAGGCTTTGCGGGTCGTCGCTCTGAGGGACTGGGGCCAGCCGCAGCCCTAGTTGTTCCCGGCTCTACGGTGTTGCCCGTCTCTGCCCGCCAGGGGGTTTCTGACGTCAACACATTCTGGCACGCCCGGTGGGACTCCCTTCGACATCCACAGCATCGCCATCTACATCCGAGATGGCGGAAAGCACTCCGGTCAAGTACGAGGATCTGCCTGATGAACTCAAGAAGAAACATGACGAGATCAAGGCAACCCTCGAAGCCGAACTCATCGGCTCTTTCCACCGAACCCGCTCCCATGGCGTCAGGTAGAAGGGTTTCACACCCGAAGGCGCACTCGATGGAGTGGACCCGTCCGCCCCGTCGGAAGAACGCACCAGTGTCGCTGCGGCAGGAAATCAACTACATGGTGGCTCATTCGCTGCACCGCCACTCGAGAGCCTGGTGAACACTTTGGAGCGTGTCGCTCCGCGCGTGGTCCAGAAATCATGAGCCACCGGTATTCTCCGTCGGGACCAGCTCGGGGACTTTCAAGGGAGAGATGCCACTCCAGCCCCGGCCCGTTCGCATGGGCAGCACCGAACCGCCGAACTCATCGGCATACGTCGTCTACAAGATTGGTGGTGATCCTAGTGACTACCAATTCCTACCCGAGGCACCCAAGGAGATCCCGCACGGGTACGCGTGCGCATACGTGCTGCGACTGCAACGCCTGGGCACTCTCGAACCAGGCTGCAACGACAGGGGCCTCTGGGACGGCGGGAGGAACGTCGGGAGCCGATCCTGAGAAGCGAACGTGGCTAGCTAAGTACGCCACTCCGACAAACCTCCAAAGCCCAGCTCCTGCAGTTGGCTTAGAACCGGAAAAGCAAGCATGGATGGTTAAGTATGCCACCCCGGCGAATCTTCAAGGTTCGACACCTTCAGCCATCACAGCGGATCAGATTTGTGCAATCCTGAAAGATCAGTTCGGCATGATGCCGAAAAGGAAGACGTTCGGCTACACCAAGCCATACCCCAACGACTACGAACTGATCCCGCTACCACCCAAATATCGGCTCCCGGACTTCACAAAGTTTAGTGGACCAGATGGTTCCAGCTCCATCGAGCATGTGAGCCGATATTTGGCACAGCTGGGCACGATCTCAGCATCAGACGAGTTGCGTGTGAGGTTCTTTGCACAAGTCCCTCACAGGATCGGCTTTCGGGTGGTACACATCGCTGCCACCGAACTCCATCCGGACTTGGAAGCAGTTGGAAGAGCAGTTCCATGAGCAGTATCACTCGGAGGCTTCCGATGTCGGTATTGCCGATCTAGCGCAAGTACGACGAAGCGCGGGGAGACAAGTGTCGAATACATCCGGCGCTTCAGGACCATTAGGAACCGATGCTTTTCGGTTCACGTAAGCGAAAAGGAAGCGATCGAGTTGGCGGTGGTGGGTCTCTCATCATCGATCAAGGACGTGGCCTCCCAAGCGTACTACCCTTCGTTGGCGCACATGGTGCAGAAGCTGTCAGCATACGAACAGCGCCACCCAGATGTTTACCAAGACAAATTCAAGCGTGCGGTGGCCCTGGTTGAGGCAGACGAAGACGAAGGTGCTATGGGAGATCAGGAGGTAGCAGTGGCTGAATGGACTCGGACGACAAGCCCCGTGTCCTGTAAATGGGTAAAACCACCAGGCCCTCCAAAAGGGTTCGACTTCGACGTGACCAAAACGGAGCAGATTTTTGATCTCTTACTCACGGAGAAGCATATAAAGGTACCCGAAGGCCACAAGATCCCCACGGCGCAAGAGCTGAACGGAAAGCCATACCGCAAATGGCATAACACGTTCTCCCACACCACCAACGACCGCACGGTGTGGCGACAGCAGATCCAAATGGCGATAGAAAATGGACGGTTAATTTTTAACCGAGCACGCCATGAAGGTCGACACACACCCTTCCCCGCCGTTAACATGGTGGAGTATGCTTACCATGGAGGGTGCCAGCCAGATTTCTCGTGCAATATCAACATGGTAGAGCTTGGGCACCACTCGGTAAGGACGGAGACGAGGGCAGCCGCTCTCATAGCAAAGACACGTAGGAAGCCGCTCCAAGCGATCGGCTCCGCCAAGACGGCAAGCGCTACGTCACAGAGGGGGAAGTGAAGAACATAAGATATCAGCGACCCCTCTCTGATCACCTCCTCAACAAGTATGTGAGTCAGTATGACCAACGCCGGCGATCCAACAACGATGGTGAAAGAGATCGTCTGGCGAGAGAAACTAGAAGACATCGTCGGCACGATCACGATGAGGAGGAGCACGAGCGCCGTGCCAAGGGGGAGGCAAGGGAGAGAGACGACGAGGACAGGCACTGGGACTGCCCCTTCTTCAGACACTGCTGGGATTCAGGAATGAGCCGATTGCCCACAATCGGCAATTGCCCAGAATGCAACCAGAAGAAGAAGGAGGCAGCCAACGTGTCCGTGTTCGAGCGCTTAGGGCCTCTCCCACCACAAAGCAAACGCGCTGAGTCCCCTCGATGGGAAGATCTCGAGGATTCAGAAAACGAGGGACAAGAAGAAGAAGAAGAAGACAGGTACCACCGGCCAAGGTGGTGCCCTGATGGACTCAGCCGTTCCCAGAAACGCAGGGTTCAGCGATTGCGCGGCCTGGAGGAAGCCGAGAGGTTATACTTGCATACATTGAGGAAGGCAAGGCCTGATCTGGCTGCGAAGGTTCAGCGAACCCTGGATGAAGAGGGTCGTCCACAGAGAAAGGAGTGGCGCCTCAAGCAAAGGAAAGCCGATGATGAAACATCGGGCTGGCACAACATGGTGCTCGTCCTTCCGACGAAGCTTAGTGCTCCACGTTTACACGATGCACTCAAGGTGGACGACGGCAAGCGCTCCAACATGATAAAGTCGGAGATTGGGCTGGTTTTATCCACCGACCTAACCATGTAGTTGGAGCAAATCAATGAACAAACGCGGCGAGGCTGATCCTTGTGATCGGCCCCAAAAGATCTATGAAGGGACATTACGAAACCTTCACCGAGCAAGCAACGTGGAGGCCGATTCCAGCAATCGGCCAAAATTATCCTCACCATCCATTCTGCCTGGGTTCAACTGTAATCTGACAGAGCCGATACCATCAATTCTCTTGACAGAATCGGCTCGGGGGGGCACCCAGGTGGATAAAACATGAGGATATGCAGTGGAAGCGTCTCATCCTTTGTCGATGGGTATCAAAGTATGGGGGCCGATGCATAAGTCGGCCGTAAAAATTCAAAAAAAAATCGAAAATTTTTGAACACAGCCGATGCAGCAGACATCGACTTAAGGATATAAAAGCCGATGCATGGCCATCGACTCAAGAGGAATAACTTTTACGATCAGAGGGTCAATGGAGCACGAAGGGAGATTTTAATGGAAGAACTCCTCAATGGAGTGGTTCAAGGGCTCGGATCCTCTCTTCAAAAACAATGCCAAGAGCAGCCTGGACGTGCAGATCAGGTCGAGGATGGATTGCATTAGACCCGCCAAAGGAAAGGAGCCGATCTGGTCGGCAAGGTGCAGGAAGAACTGAAGAAGCTCGGGGGGCAGCTCACCCTGAAGGTTCTCTGCTCTGGGGAACCGATTTTGTTGGAATCGGCTGGCCCTGCATTGTGGCGTGAGGTCAATGGCAACCTGATTGGCTATTTCGTTACCTTTCTCGCCTTGACTAAGGCTCGGAGGGCCACTAACTTGGGAGGTGCTCTATTTTCGAGAGCCGATTGGAGTTACCTCGGCTGTCACTGCATCATGATCCTCTCAGGGGGGAGCTGGGAAGGAAAAGCCGTCGTCTTGTACGAGGTTTGGACCGTGATGGTGCTGCAAGAAAAGGAAGGAGACTGGTTTCTCGAATTAGCCGATGAACAGTCATCGGCTGTGGGACTGCAAAATATCACGGTCAAGAAAAAGTAATAATCCGATTCGTTGCTATCGGTCTTGGTGTGACAAGCGGAAGGATGGGAATTGGATTAATGGAAGGAGAAATAGAAAGAACAATTCTCATTAATTCAAAGGAGCGGCTTTACAAGAAGAGCCGATGGCTCTCAAAAGAGGGATCTGGTGCCTGGTGCACTGCTACTGCTGGTCCTATTCTACTAGTCGTCGCTGTCCTCATCATCGCCGTCGTCGAAGCCGTCGGCGCTGCTCCCAGGGAGCTCCTCGCCGCTGCTACCCCAGCCGTCGGCTGGAGCTTCCTCCTCCTCCTCGTCATCGTCGTCATCCTCGCTATCCGCCCAGCTGCGGAAGCGCTTCGTTGGAGGATACCCAGCGGAGGAAGAGGAATCATCTTCCTCCTCCTCATCTTCTCCTTCCTCGTCGTCATCGTCGTCCTCGCTGTCCGCCCACATGCGGGAACGCTTCTTCGGCGGAAGCCTGGCAGAGAGGGAGGCCTTGGTCCTCTCTCCTTCTCCTTCTTTCTTCTCCTTGTCAGAGGATATGGGGTTCGCCCCGGAGCGGGGATCGTCCTTTTCCTTGTTCTTCGGCGACGATTGGAGAGAGAGGCTTGAAGCGGAGGAGGAAGAGGAAGACATGGTTGCAGGGGGAGAGGGTTTTTTGGTTTGGTGAACAGAGCAGAGCAAGGGGATGGAGTGGTGAACCGTTTGGCAAAGATAAATAAAGAGAGTGTAGTGGAGACTTAATGCCATGACGGTTCTCGAGGGCGTGATGCCGAAATTGTCAATTCGTACAGGGAAGCCCAGGAGGCGAGGCGTAATGATGGAAGATTCTGCGGCAGTTCTGTTCTGCCACGACATGACCCGACGAAATAAGAGCATAATGATTTTGGAAATATCATTTCCAAAACCAGGGGGGCATGTGTTATCACCAGAATTTGACCAAGTCAGAGGTGGGCCGCGATCAAGATGGATTTGAAGATTATATATAGAAGAAATACGTGAATCGGCCTTTTATACCAAGTTGGGCTAAACTGCCCGTGTATCTGTAACATAGTAGATCGCATCTTAGATTAGAAGATAGAGTTTTACCCGTGCACGGTTTAGTGCACGCCCACATTAGAAAGTCCCTTCGACTATAAATATGTACCTAGGGTTTATGGAATAAACAACCAACGTTCACCCCAAACAAATCTCGGCGCATCGCCAACTCCTTCGTCTCGAGGGTTTCTACCGGTAAGCACCATGCTGCCTAGATCGCATCTTGCGATCTAGGCGGCACAAGCCTGCCCACGTTGTTCATGCGTTGCTCGTGCTGAAGCCTTTTTGATGGCGAGCAACGTAGTTATCTTAGACATGTTAGGGTTAGCATTGTTCCTCGTATAATATGCTATCGTAGTGCGACCCTTGCATGTCTAGCCGCCCTACACCTATCTTAGGTGTAGGGGCGGCACCCGCTTGATCATAGTTTAGTAGATCTGATCCGTTACGGTTGCTCCTTGTTTCATCAAGGATTAGTTTAACATCCGCAATAGTTAGGCCTTACAAAGGGTTGGAGGATCCAGCGGCGTGTAGGGTGACGTTCGCTAGCCCTAGAAAGGATGTTCCGAGGATCAACCTCGTGTTGGTTTTTAGGCTCTGACTAGGATCAGCTTACGGTCACCGTGCGCGAGCGCGAGGCCCAATCGTGAGTAGGATGATCCGATTATGCGGTGAAAACCCTAAATCGTCGTGGATCTCATTAGCTTTATCTTGATCAAGCAGGACCACCATATATTCGGACACCTTGTCTGAATCATGGGTGAATCGGCTCTTTGAGCCGATTCGCGAGATAACCTGAGAGCCGATCGAGGCTCGTATTTAACGTTTACGTGTGTGCCCTGCAGGAAACTAAGCGAGGCATCATCCACACCTTCCCGACCGGGTATAGGTCGGGTGGCACGCCCTTGCGATAGCATCGGACGTGCGACCAGGAGGCTTTGCGGGCCGTCGCTCTGAGGGACTGGGGCCAGCCGCAGCCCTAGTTGTTCCCGGCTCTACGGTGTTGCCCGTCTCTGCCCGCCAGGGGGTTTCTGACGTCAACAGAGTGATGTGATAGAAAAATTGAATACAATTGCTAAAATCTTGCTTAAACGCCATGATATAAACTGTTGCTCTAAACATGATACTAAACATCTTAAATTCCAATGTGGCTTTAGTGAGGAAGTTTTAATTATGAACTATAATTGGAATAACTATATTAATCTTGGGTTCGAAGAAGTAGAACAATTTGTCTTATTTATGGGAGCTTCTGAAATAGAATCCTTCATGTCTAAAAATTATGAAACCTGTACTGCTTCTAAGGACCTTAAAGATTATGTCTCTTCTATCCTTAATTTTTGCATAGAAAGTTACAGCGATAATCCTTATATCATTGATTATAAAGAGAGACTCATTAATGCACAAGAATGCACTCACAATTTGCAGGAACCAGTGGAAGAAGAAATTGATGAACCGGAAAGCTCATTGGGTGAAAAAGAGGAGGAAATTGATGAATCGAAAGCTCATTGGATGAAAAAGAAGAGGAGAGTGATGAACAAAAGGAGGAAGAATGGATTAGCTACCCATGCCAACCTTCTAATGAGAGTAACTCTTTATCTCTTACACTATTTGATTGTCCTCCATGCTTACCAAAGGAGGATGAATGTTATGTTCTGTGGATTCTCTTGAAATATTCCCTATGAGTAAAACTTGTGAGAATAATTATGCTACTGTTATCTATGATAATCCATGCTACTTTGATAAATTTTATAATAATGCTTTGTTTGTGCCTGATGTCGAAATGCATGGTACTAAAGAGTTTTGCTTGGCAAATGTTTATGATAAAGCTCTAGATGATGGTCCTATGTTACTTGATAATATTAATTGTACTACTAATGAAAGTGGGATTGGAGAGGTCTTGACTTTATCTAGGAGTCCCATATCTTTTGAGATTGATCAATCATCTTGTTATATTATCGATAAAAGTGGTTTTGAAAGTTTTGATCCTATTACTTTTGAGCTTGATAAAAATTATGTGTTTGTGGATCATGAAAAACATGCTTTATGTGATAGTTATATTGTTGAGTTTATTCATGAAGCTACTGAAAATTATTATGAGAGAGGAAAATATGGTTGTAGAAATTTTCATGGTACTAAAACACCTCTCTACATGCTGAAAATTTTGAAGTTACTCTTGTTTTATCTTCCTATGCTTGTCACTTTGTTCTCCATGAATTTATTTGTGTACAAAATTCCTATGCATAGGAAGCGGGTTAGACTTAAATTTGTTAAGTACTTGCTTTTTGATGCTCTCTTTGCTTCAACTCTCATCTTTATGTGAGCCTCATTAAAATTGCTGAGCCCATCTTAATGGCTATAAAGAAAGCACTTCTTGGGAGATAACCCATGTTTTTTTTTATTTTTCTACCGTTTTGTTGTGTCTTGGAAGTTGTTACTACTGTATCAACCTCTCCTTATCTTTATTTTATTTCAATGTTGTGCCAAGTAAAGCCTCTAATAGAAGGTTGACGCTAGATTTGGATTTCTGCGCAGAAACAGATTTCTATCTGTCACGAATTTGAGTAGGTCTATCTGTAGAAAACTCAGAAAAATCTGCCAATTTTCATGCTCCTCAGATATGTATGCAACTTTCATTAGTTTTGAGTTTTCTGATTTGAGCAATGGAAGTACCTCTAAAAAATTCGTCTTTACTGGCTGTTCTGTTTTGACAGATTCTGTCTCTGTTTTTTGCATTGTCTCTTGTGGACTTTAAGTAAGGCTTTCTAGACGTGGAGAGTTGTAGCTAATGTTTTATTGAGTTCTTTCAATGTGTCACTACAGGACTAAAGTGGATTAAAGTTTTTTTTGAGTACTAACCCCTCTAATGAAATTTATGAGAAGTTTGGTGTGGCAGAAATTTTCAAGGGTCAAGAGAGAAGGATGATATATGATCAAGAAGAGTGAAAAGTCTAAGCTTGGGGATGCCCCCGTGGATCATCCCTGCATATTTCAAGAAGACTCAAGCATCTAAGCTTGGGGATGCCTTGGGCATCCCCTTCTCGATCAACAACTTATCAGGTCACCTCTAGTGAAACTATATTTTTAGTCGGTCACATCTTATGTGCTTTACTTGGAGCGTCTGTGTGTTTTTATTTTTGTTTGTGTTTGAATAAATTCGGATCCTAGCAATCCTTGTGTGTGGGAGAGAGACACGCTCCGCTTTTTCGTATGAACACTTGTGTTCTTTGAATTTCATATTCATGGCAAAAGTTAAAAGCTGCTGTATTTGTTGCTATTTGGTTGGAAACAAAAAATGCTCCATATTGTCTTGAATAATTTGATACGTGGCAATTGTTTTGAGCTCTCAAGTAGATCATGTTTAAGCTCATGCACCATGTAGTTTAAACCTATTAGTGGAGAACTACCGTAGAGCTTGTTGAAATTGGTTTGCATGATTGGTCTCTCTAAGGTCTAGATATTTTCTGGTAAAAGTGTTTGAGCAACAAGGAAGACAGTGTAGAGTCTTATAATGCTTGCAATATGTTCTTATGTAAGTTTTGCTGTACCAGTTCATACTTGTGTTTGCTTCAAACAACCTTGCTAGCCAAAGCATTGTACTGAGAGGGAATACTTCTCGTGCATCCAAAACCTTGAGCCAAAACCTATGCCATGTGTGTCCACCATAACTACCTACTATGTGGTATTTCTATGCCATTCCAAGTAAATACTTCATGTGCTACCTTTAAACAATTCAAAAGTTATTATCTCTTATTTGTGTCAATGTTTTATAACTCATGAGGAAGTATGTGGTGTTTTATCTTTCAATCTTGTTGGGCAGAACTTCACCAATGGATTAGTGGCTTCATCCGCTTATCCAATAATTTTGCAAAAAGAGCTGGCAGCGGGGTTCCCAGCCCCAATTAATTAACTTTCATTAATAATTCTCTTCACATGTTTTGCCCTGATTCATCAGTAAGCAACTTAATTTTGCAAATAGACACTCCTTCATGGTATGTGAATGTTGGAAGGCACCTGAGGATTCGGTTAGCCATGGCTTGTGAAATCAAAAGGTTGGGAGGAGTGTCAACCATAAATAAAACTAAAGTACATGTGTAAACAAAAGAGAAGATGGATGATCTACCTTGCTGGTAGAGATAACGTCCTTCATGGGAGCCGCTCTTTGAAGGTCTGTTTGATGAGGGAGTTAGAGTGCCCACTACCATTCGTTGACAACAACAAACACCTCTCAAAACTTTACTTTTATACTCTCTATATGATTTCAAAACTTAAAAAGCTCTACAAATGATTTAATCCCTGCTTCCCTCTGCGAAGGGCCTTTCTTTTACTTTATGTTGAGTCAGTTTACCTACTCTCTATATGATTGTATCTACAAGTTGTTTGCACATGTATATATCCGGAACCCGAGGCCCCAGAGTGACAGCAACTGGGATAACTGGAGGGGAATGCTTAGATATGAGGATCACATGTTTTCACCAAGTGTTAATGCTTTGCTCCGGTGCTATATTAAAAGGAGTACCTTAATTACCAGTAGATTTCCTTGAGGCCCGGCTGCCACCGGCTGGTAGGACAAAAGATGTTATGCAAGTTTCTCATTACGAGCACGTATGACTATATATGGAAAACATGCCTACATGATTAATAGACTTGATGTTCTGTCTTAATGCTATTTCAATCCTATCAATTTCCCAACTGTAATTTGTTCACCCAACACTTTTTATTGGAGAGTTACCACTAGTGTAGATAGCTGGGAACCCCGGTCCATCTTTCATCATCATATACTCGTTTCTATATGTCATTGGAAGTAGTATCAACTATTTTTTGGTGCCATTGCCTCTGTGTTATTGCTACTGCTGTTGTGTTACTATTACTATTGCTCTCATATTACTGCTACTTTCACATCACCCCTGTTACTAGTGATTTTCCAGGTGCGGCTGAATTGACAACTTAGTTGTTAAGGCTTATAAGTATTCTTTACCTCCCTTGTGTCGAATCAATAAATTTGGGTTTTACTTCCCTTGAAGACTGTTGCGATCCCCTATACTTGTGGGTTATCACAGCCCGGATGATGTCTTCTCCAAAGTTCCTCCTCCAGATATGTCCTAGAGGTGATGTTTCTTTGTTTCTCGAAGTTGTGTGTCACATATCTCTGTGTCATCTGCGCGAGATGAAAATATTTGAAGAGGCGGTGCTCCTGGTACGGCGTACGGACGGACGGTACGGGCGGGGTACCCCGTACCGATGCCCGCTGAACTTATTGGAACTTGTCCTCACGTTTCCCTTTCGCCCAGGTGCATGGTTAAGTGCTTAAATGATTTTTATCACGTCAAAATATCATAAAGATGTTAATTATTATTATTATGTCATCATTGCCTTAATATTTAAGATCCTGCATAGTCAAGCATAAAAGGGCGCGGAAGGGCGGTAGATACAAAAATCTTATTTCTACTCAGAGATATCTATATGAAATAACGGTGTAAAATCATGCAAAAAATGCACTCATCAACTTTCCTAAACTAGACTCTTGCTCGTTCCCGAGCAAGATAGAAGCTTAATGGACAGAGTCATCTTTGTTCATGAAGCGTGAGTCGTTAAAATAAACGAGGCATTTTAAGAACAATGATTATAACATCGAATATAGAACTAGTAGATGAACCACACCATAGTATTCTCATACTCAAATGACTTAAAGGTCTCCACACCTTTCATACTCGATAATATACATGAAGACTATTATCTTCAGATAATATAAGGTCATGAAGCTTAGGTTTTATATGAGAACTATGAGCGACTCTTTTTATCTTATTTGTTCCCCTTTCATAAATAATTTTATAACATGGAACTTATTTCACAATCATTTTCTTTTTCTAATTTTTTTCTTTCTCACATAGTTAAACCAATGATTATAATATGATTTATAGATGACTTACTTCTCATATTCTATCAAGACTTATCGGTGTGGGAGACACTAAGATCATTACCTTGATGTAAGTACAACAATAATCATCCTAATTCATACATCTAACATAATAATCATGATTCAACCATACTTCGAATATAATAATTGATCATAGTTTATAGGATAAGATTCCTTCACTCTCAAAAGGAAATAAAACAAACACTAATGCAATCCTTATCGAAATTTTAAAACTAAATGCACGCGGAAAAATAAACATGCAAACTGAAAAGATAAATTACAAGGTGTTATAGATCCCTCAAACTAGAAATCAAGCCAAGTGGGATCAAATAATCCTTGCGATTATTTGATACCGTACTAGCTTCAAGGTGGAGGGATGGCGTTGGAGACAGTTCGCACGAAGCTTCCCATTCATCTCCTCGTGAGCAGATATGCGACGGAGAGCCTTCTGCAGTTCAGAGCGCGTGGAGTTCATTGCATCAGTGATTACTTCTACTATCTCATTGATTTCCTTCTTGTTCTCCAGCTTCAGGAGGCGCCAGAGCACTATGTCTCGATGAACGAGTTCTTCCTTCCGATACCTTTCCAACTGACTAATGGGCTGCTTAGTCCTCATAAACGGACCTCTTGGTGGAGTTGGTTCATCCTTAAGATTAAAGTCTCACTCCTCCAATGGCTTGACGCTGATGCAAGCATTCAACGTGACTTTCTTCATCGTAGAGGTGTGAGCGGTGGTCCCCTCATAGGTTCCTGCATCAACTCCATTGAATTTATGTTTGGGTGACGCATAGTTGGTGGAGATGAGCTTGAGAGACTCCACACGCCCTTTCCCATGAGGCTTCTTGGCTTCTTCCTCATCTTCTTGCGTCACCATGCATGGCGAAGTACTACAGCTCGAAGCTTGATGCATGAAGGGCTCATAGTCTTCATCGTAAGAGTCGTAAGATTCATAAGACGGCTCTCAGTTTCTTGGGTTGAGGCCTTGAGCTTCACGCTTGTCATCTTCGAGGGACAAAGTCTGAAAGCTATCCCATGATGGAGGTTTGAGGCCAAGAGGTTTCCCTTTGCTCCAATAACGCATCTGATGATGAAGATCTCAAAAAGTTGAAGAAGGAGAGGATTTGGGAAGCTTTATTAGGGGTTAGGTAAATAGAAATCTCCTGGGATTAGAGTTATGGTCGCATAGAAAAAGAATCCAAACAAATAAGAAAAGAAAAAGAATCCCAACTATTCTCATCATCAGAGGACTTATATATAATTAACACTTAAAGATATTTTGCTATTAACCATGAAGAATGTGTCATAGCATATCAGTGACTTGGGTATGTTTAGTGCGATGTTCAGCCAAACAATCCACCCTCATTGTTGTTAGCATCGCCATACTCATGATAAGAAAATCTTGATTGTCTCATAACAATTGAGCTAGTTTCATTAGAGGCATAACCAGAAACTATTTGTTCGGTGTTTATCTCTCTACTCCTGCTTATGATTTTTTTTGAATCTCATATTCGAGAAACACCACATTTATAGCATAAAGGATAAACTTAACAATAAACATGAAGTTATAGATAATAAATAACTCTTATTATTATTATTATTATTATTATTATTATTTGTCTCTAGGGCATAAATCTTTCGGTATCCAACTTCCCTAGAGCCAATAGTTAAGCATGTTTTTTTAGTTCATCAATAAAACTTGGCATCCTCCACGCTTCGATGTGGTCCAGACTTCGTCATCGGATATGACTCTTAGATCCTTATGGCACTTGTCACATTTCACATGTCCTAGTCCAAATGAATTTTGGAACAATGCAAAACTGATGTTTAACTTGTTCGAATTCTAAGGATCACTAAAATCATACCACACAAGGGTATAACATTAAATGATCCCATTAATGTTTGTCAAGATAAAAAAAAATATTCAAACTCCTTTTTGTTAAAGTTCTACGAAGCCATCATTTATTTATAGAGACATGCATGGCTTGAGCCGTCCATAGATAACTTCTAGTCACCTCCAAAGATTTCCAACGTTTCAAAAAGAATTTAAGTTTCGTGATTTGCATCCATTAATGTATCATATACAGTAATTCCCCACGGTGCCTGAAACTTCTTCAATCATAAAGAATTTGAAACTGCAATTTCAAAATTCAAACCTGAATTATTCATGGTGTTTTACTTGCTAAAACTCCATAGTGATATATAAAATATAGTCACATGTTTTCTCATTAATTTACAACAAATTAAGTCTTGCAAATCTTTATTTTAGAAATTCTAAAATACGAACTTCACAATTTTTTTTTTGCACTTCTTGCTTAGGTCCTTTTCAAAACTTTTCATCATTAAAACACATGTCAATCACATATAATGTTTACTGAGATTTTAAGCTCCCGCTTGCTTTCATATCGTTATGTAAGTTTGCACTTACTATCATGTCCTTTCAGATGAAATTCTACAACCTTAAATATTTCATGAAGACAAATTAAGTCATTAATAATATCCCCGAATCATGGATCACTTATAAATTTTGAATCTTGCGACAAAGAACAACAAGTTGTATTAAATGAAGTCCGGAGATAATTCCATGATGAAACTTCTCCATTTGTCCCTTTATTCCTTGCAATATCACCACATGCAATGTGGGCAATGATGATCACTATGAGCTAAGCCCAATCGTGGCAGCTCCGTCCGGCGTGGTTCGCCTCACCATGTTGTTGTGGAGTTGGAGCTGCCTCGAAGGAGCCGAGGGGTGACAATGAAGGCATTTGGTGATCTTTCTCGGGTGTGGCGCAAACTATGCACATTTGTCGGCAGTGTTCGGTGTTGGAGTCGGAGCGGACTTGTTGCAGATGCGGGCTGGCCGTGTGTTTGGTATAGATCGCCAAGATTTTATGTGTTTGTTTCAGGGAGGGTGATGCCGGTGGTTGTCTGCATGAGCATGGTCTTGTGTTGGTAGCCAAGTCAGCCGGTGGTGCTCAACATGGTTTTGTTTCATGACGATATCGGTGCATTTGTAGCGATTTTCCTCAGTGAATCAACTAGACAGTACTATTACTATTCTTAATTAGTGAGATGAGGCAAAAAAAAAGTGTCTCCATTTTTTAAATTTTTTTATCATGATAATTTGGCCGCCCTACACAGGTTTGGTACTTTGGTCAGTTGGCGACTTCCTTGACAATGTCGGTTGTGGTTTCCTCTGCCAACAGGGGTCGGCCGCCCGGAAACGGAACTGTCCATGCGGGGAACCGAACAGCGATAGAGCCGAGGAGATCCAGGCGATTGCATTGCCCTCGCAACTTTGCAATGCATGTGCAGAAGATCAATCACTCTGGACCAACCACGAGCAAGCCAACGTAGCAATTCCTACCGGACGAGAGCTGCAATCATGGATCGTGCGGTGGTTGCAACTTCGTAAGGTAGAACGGTGGTCAGGACAGGGACGGTCACAACATGCACGCACATGCGCAGCATCTTAGAGCATCTCCAGTCGCGTCCCCCAAACCGTCCCCCAAAGCGATTTGGGGCGCGCCGGACAAAAAAAGCGTTCCAGCCGCGTCCCCCAAAGCCCTTTTTTGTCCGGCGCGCCCCGATACGGTGTCCGGCGCTCCGAGCTGTCCCCGTCCCACAGGGGACGCTCCGGGGACGCCGGACACAACGAAAAGCGAGGCGGGCTCCCACATATCGGCGACTATTTGCATAAACCGTTGGTTCGCGCCTCTTTTCTCGTCGCTCCTTCCTTCCCGTGCCTCCCACCCCACCGCCGCCGCTGGATTTCCCGGCCGTTTGGGCGTCTGATCTGTGCTGCGAGTCAGCACCGTTGTCGCGGCTGGGGCTCCCGCCGGTCGTGCCGCCGCCGCCGCGTCGCCGGCGCCTCCCAGAACGCGCCGTCAAATCCGCCCCACCTCCGCGCACAGAAGGTGCTCGACGACTTGCCAGGTAGGCGCGATTGGTCGCTGTTTGTTGCGTCGTCTGCCTCGGCGCAATTTTAACAATTGATTTTGCTTTAGCCATGGACAGCGACGATGAGATGGTTGCCCTGCTGCTGGAGGACGAGCAAGCGTTCGACGACGACCTGCGGGAGCATTTGCTGATCATCGCGTCCCTCCAGGACATGCTTGACGCTGAGGCGGAGAAGAGGAAGAGGCCGCGCCGCGGAGGATCAAGGACGGGAAGAAGGAAGTCGAAGCCCCGGCAGAGGATGGAGGGGCATGCCATGCTGCACAACGACTACTTCGCCGACGAGGCAACACATGCCGACAATTTTCGGCGCCGGTACAGGATGAGCAAGGGCCTGTTTATGAATATCCTCCACGGCGTTCGAGAGTTCGACCCCTACTTCAAGCTCAAGCTCGACGCTGTAGGCGTTCTCGGGTTCTCATCCATTCAGAAGTGCACCGCCGCCATGAGGATGCTTGCATACGGAGCACCTGCCGATACACGGGACGACTACCTTCGCATGAGTGAGTCTACTGCCATTGAGTGCATGTACAAGTTTTGCCGAGCTGTGGTGGGAAAGTTTGGCAAATACTACTTGAGAGGGCCAACTGAGGAAGAGACTGCAAGGATCATGGCACAAAATGCTGCCAGAGGATTTCCTGGAATGCTTGGAAGCATCGATTGCATGCACTGGGCATGGAAGAACTGCCCGTTTGCTTGGCAAGGTATATACAAAGGGCGTCATGGATATTGCAGTGTGGTGCTTGAAGCTGTGGCAGATTATGACCTGTGGATTTGGCATTTTTTCTTTGGCATGGCGGGATCACACAATGACATCAACGTGTTGCAGCGGTCTCCGGTGTTCAGCAGACTAGTGGAAGGGCATGCTCCACCATGCAACTATGAGATCAATGGCCACCAATATACCAAAGGCTATTATCTAAGCTGGTCTCACGACCAAATGTGGGAGGTGATGCAGGCTTGTGTGATCATGCACAACATGATCATCGAGGATGACCGCAAGAATCATGTTAGGTCACATGTTGGTCCCTATGAGTGTCAAGGCCCTCTCGCAGAGGTTGATCATGAGTTGCCTGCAGATTTTGCTGATTTTCTCGCCATGCACGCAGAGATCCGTGACAGCAATGTGCATGAGCAACTTCAAGCTGATCTCGTTGAGCATTTGTGGAGGATCAAAGGAAATACCGTGGCACCTTGATGTATCATCTAGCCCTTTTTATTATATTTGATTACTTGTTTTATTGTTTATTGTAATTTAATTTGAAAACAATCCTCGAAAACATTTTTTTCATATGCTACATTTGATATAAATGGTTTATGTGTTCAAAAAATTATTTTAAATGTTTGGGGGCGGCGTTTGGGGGACGCGGCTGGGGAGCGACGTCCCCCAAACGCGGCACAAACAAAACACATCCCCCAAACGCTCAATCCGGCGCGGTTTGGGGGACGGTTTGGGGGACGCGACTGGAGATGCTCTTATCCAGATGACTCCCGTGACGCATGTCGAACATGTTATCACACCGTGAACGATCTCACGGTCTCAAAACATTCTTCGAATAGCCACAACTTAAAGCAGGTGCTTTACCGCAGCCTGCACGATGTGTACCAGCCCAATTAAGGTATCGACCCTTGTTTCTGGATAGACCAACACTTTATGACTCCCTCTGCAACACTTTCTCCATTTGACGAAAATTCCACTCGACAGACACGTCGGTCAGCGCTTTCTCTCTACCGAAAAAAAGGCGCTTATGTGGCTCCAGGCAAGGATGACACACCACTAACAGCGCATGTGTTACTTGCATGGAATTAAACTTTGAAACAGTAGATCTTAGGCGCAAGATGCATGAAAGCTTTTGATCGGGACGGGCTTAAGCTATCAATATTAGGAGCAGATCTTAGGCATGGGATCCATATCGATGTTTTATGGGATGTTCCCCTCGATCGAACCCCATTCCCATAACACACCGTGTCGCTCTAGGGCCCCTCCCTCTCCCTCGCTCGGGGGTCCTGGCGTGGGTTGAGGGCCCTAGTTTTGGGCACCACGTTCGACGAGGGGCGCGGCAGTGTGGATGCTCCGGGGGGGTCTGCGGCAGGCGGGGCATCACCGGTGGTCGCCAACGTCGTGCGAGGAAGACATCCGTCTATTCGGTAGTGTTTGTGCCGAAAGGAACATGCGAGGTCGACGTCCACCTCGATCACCTTCTTCTCTGCAGCCTACCGGTGGTGTGGTGGCTAACGGATTGGATAGAATAAAGGTGGCTGGCCCTGCTATTCTTCGAGCGCCAAGTTCTCGATCTGATTCATGTCAGCCTCCACGATCTAGATGCTGACGTCTTCCGGTCTTCCCCTCGAAGTGGGAAGGAAGGGGAAGATGATGGCAGCTGCATCAGACGGATCTAGCGGGACTGGAGGATATCGGTGACAGATGGGGCATGATGAGAAGGGAAGGGTAAAATGATGGTCAATACGAGAGGATGCAACAACCGGGGAAAAGGGAGTGTAGCTTGAGAAACAAGAAGAAAATGCAGGGCTAGAGTGGCGCTTGGATTCTCTGACTCAAGTCATAGTGGCCTTGAGTCACAGACCGGTGGGCCCTCCACCCAATTGCTCCACATATCATATATGCTCAGAAAAGATGGGCGCGGTTGAGTGAGTATACTTTTGTTCACCCTCAACAAAATATGAGAAGAAAAGTAGTCGAGCGTATGTATCTTCTGACTTAACCTTTACTTGGATCGTTTCTAAGTTGACTTAACCATATTTTGGAAAAGTTTAGGTCAGGCTATATATCTATCCTATGAAATAAAAAGAATACACGTCTTATTGCTTACGTACGTGACTGTGGACATGCCTGAACGACGAATCCATGAACTCCCCGTAGAAACGCACTGCATTTACATGTAGGATGACACGAAAGTCGTCAAAAATATTCCCAACCAAATCATCTATGGCTAGCAAGTCCACATTTTCGACTACCACTCTTCCAAATCGCATAGTGTAGGTTGTGTGGCTGCCTCAGGGGCGATGACTCATGTCCGATGATGCGTCTACTTCCAACCCATGCCGCCGTAGGAAAATGGAAACAAGGATCGGAATGGCACGTAAGCTCCCAAAGAAGGAAACAGGACGTGAGCTCCACTCCGTTCTTCACTTCTTCCCCGGGACAGAGACGAGTGGAAGATGACAGGAGCGACTGAGCTTTTGCGGAGGATCGACATAGAAGAACGTGGATCGGGAGGGAATTGGGCAGTGCATGCAGCCGACCGATATTCAGGTTTTTCTTTTTTGACCTTTTCCGCGGCAAAAGTTACTCGCAGAACGTGGCGACCATCCTCCGGGAAAGCTCGCAGTGGCGATCTTGCATCTGCAGTCCTTTTACCCTGTGAAACGAGATGACGCCGATGCGGGGAACTTGCAGCAGCGTCAAAAGGCCGAGCAGTGCTCCAAAAGAGGGAAACACACATCACCGGCTGATCCGACCTCTCTTCGCTGGTAGAGCGGTTGGAAGTTGGGACTTTTTGACAGAGAACAAGGGATCATGCCTTGGATTTTCTACAGAAACTTCTATCAGTCAGCTGCATATGTAGGCGGGTTTTCCAGTTCTGCTCTCTTCTTTTTTTTTTACAAGGAACACGTGATCATGACTTGGATTTTCTAGAGAAGTGGATGCCTTGTTAAGGCATTGTTCGTGCATGTTTTCCTGAGTCTGCACCATTAAAGTGATTGTGATTTGGCACACCAAATGCAGAGAAAAGAAAGCCAAGCAGGCGATTCACGTGTTTATACATATTCCATATTTATATCAGAACAGAAATGTTCTTCTCTTTGTGCCAATTTAGGAGAGGGGTGCATGTTTCTAAAAGGCCCAACGGTGGTTGCACCACTCCAGGAATGCTCCAGGCAATTCGATTTTGTGATGCTCTTCAGAAGTGCATGGCACATATTCCACATGTTCACTTGCGGCACACATATCTTGGAGATTACTTGCAGTGCGGCGCCATTGCGCCCATATATAGTTGTATTTGTTTGAGCTTTCACTTCTGATTTTGGAGATTTTGGGGTCAAAATCATCAAGATGAAACAAACAACAATAATTTGAAAAGCGCCTGTCCAAAGCGTTGTGAACTAATGAACGTGACTCCCAAAAGCAAGGCAAGAGCTGCTTCCCGAGCTTCCCCCTTGCTTCCCGAGCGGCAGTGTTCCAAAATAATCCTAACTCTTCAAGCTAACTACGAAAAAACTGTCCTCGCATATAACTTGGCCCACCCCTTGTTCGTTCCTAGCCCGACAGCCCCCTGCCCGTTTTCCCCCTTCTCCCCGTCCCGTTCAGGCCCCGTTCGTTTAATCCCCTGGAGGCAGGGATTGACTTGGATTTCGTCCGATCATGGTTTTCCTGCCTAGCATGGTAATTTATCCAGCCCAGAAAAATTGTGGCATTCGTTTAAGCCCTGATGGAATTTTCGCCCAGTCCATCCCGCTCACCTTCTGTTGACTTGGTGTGGAAAAAAATCATCACCACCGGACATGTGGAAAAATTTCCAAGACAACTCAGAGAAAAAGCATGCGAAAAATACTGCGATGATTGCCAGAACGGGATTAACAGAATTATTAGAATTATTTGACAGAATAGGAGTAAGGGGTGACTCGGGCTCACTGGGGATTGGGTAACTATACGGTATCCAATTAAAAGATTCCTTCCCTGATATTTTGCAGTTGCTGAAGCTGCTGCTCTTGGCTGGAACTTCTCCTTTAGAAGATATTTATCTCCTGGCTGTTCAAGTGCATGGTTTGCTAGAAATTGTGAGACAAACTGTCCTATCCCAGGAAAAAAGATAAGTCTTTCTGGAAATGGACAAAAAAAGGAGTTTTCTCTGTGAAATCAATGTACAATCACTTTTGCAGGAATGGGACTCACAGATCCTTCAAACACTTCGTCGCCAGTGTCTGCCGCAGTTGTCCCAGTAGTCTGGCCCCGCTTCATTCCCGTCCTCCTCAAGGTCGCCGCCGTCCCAGTAGTTCACCCTCGCTATATCCGTCGACTGCCGGCGACAGTAGGTCGAGGCTCCGTCGTCCTCGTCGTCCTCAAGCTCGCGCCATACTCGTCTGCCTCAAGGTCGCGCCGTCCCTGTCCTCCTCAACTCGGGTGTTCCCATCTGCAGCTTCTTCTCCAGCGGTAAGGTGAGACACTTCCCCTCTGTCTCTTTCTTTAATTGCTATGAGATTGATGAGTTGATGCAAATGGCGTGAGAATTTGCTTTGATATTGCATAGAGACTAATTGAAGTGCTATGAGTTTGGTAGTTCTCTAATCTGTTATTTGTTGATGTGTCATATTCTTCGCGGTGAGAAATTGAAGAGTAAATGAAATGTCATTATTTTTCTCTAATCAGTGCACATTCATAAGATTATTTCTAGTGATGTGAGTTCATGCCATGCAACTAAGGAGGATCGACTTCATTGGTTGAAGATGCAATATGAGGATATGAAGAGAAACTAGAACTACTTTATTTGCATCTATGCCCATCTCAAAATGTACCTTTAGATTGTATCCTTATGCTACCATGTTATTACTACTTTGTTATGTACCCTTAAGACTTGGAATATCCTTTTATGTATGGAATTGTTGCCTTTTGGTGATATATGGTGCTGTTATGGTGATATATGGTGCTGTTTTAGTGTTATAAAGTGCAGTTTTCTCATATATGTTGCTGTTTTGGTCATATAAAGTGCAATTTTCTCATACATGGTGCAGTTTTTGACATATATGTTGCTGTTTTGGTCATATAAAGTGCAGTTTTCTCTTATATGTTGTTGTTTTGGTTATATAAAGTGCAATTTTCTCATATATGGTGTTGTTTTGTTGTTTTCAGATGAGCACAAGTCAGAGTAGTGCTGAAAGTGACAACGATGATGCAAACGTGTCCGCATTTATGGATTCAAGAAGGTGTTGGTGGCGACCGAATGCACAAGTGATGTACCATGTTCTTGAATATTCCGAGAATCATCTTACAAATAAAAAGAGGGTAGAACCAAGATGCACTGGACAACAATGGGTATTTGATAACTTGGGTAGCTCGAAGGATTGTTATGACATGTTTAGAATGCATAGGCCATGTTTTGATTCTTTACATGTCACTTTGGTTGAAAACTATGGTCTGAAGGGGTCAAACCGCATGTGTTCCGAGGAGGCACTTGGAATGTATCCGTGGATTCTTGGTGCTCTACAATCCGTGACTCAAGTTCAAAACCGGTTCAAGAGAACCAGGGAGACAATCAATAGGAAGTTTGCGGAGGTGCTATATGAAAGTTCAGAGATGGTAAACCTAGAGGGGGTGAATAGGTTTCTACAGATTTTAATTCTTTCTTTGCAATATTAGGCTTTGCGGAATATAAAGATGAGCCTAATGCAAACTAGGTGAAACAACCTATATGAGGATACAGGTAACTCAAGCACGAAGGCTCTCACAGGCAGTTATAACACAAGTAAAGAGTTCGGTTAGAGATAACCGATAGCACGCGGAGACGAGGATGTATTCCCGTGTTCCCTTCCTTTGCAAGAAGGTACGTCACGTTTGGAGGGGTGGAGGTCCCACGAAGGATTCCCCACGCCACGAAGGCTCACCCTATTCTCCGGAGCCTATCCCACGAAGGAATAGCTCTCTCACTTGTGGTAGACTTTGAGGTAGCCTCCAAACCTTCACAATCTTGTCAGGAGCAAATCCACAGCCCGGATGCTTACGGACCACTCTTGCCCACCTAGGGTTTCCAAGGAACCCTAGAGCGCAAGCTTCTCGATGAATACAAGGGGAATGAGATTTGGCTTGGTAGAACAGTAGATCGGGTCCTCCTCTATCGTTTCCCCGGAGGGATTTGAGTTTGGGTGGAGGAGGAGGGAGATCTCAGGCTTTTGGTGTTTCTAGCAATGGAGTATGAGAGAGAGAGCTCAAGAACAGCTTGTAGTGTAGTGCCTACCCCTTCAGAGGTAGGAGAAGGGGTATTTATAGTGTTTCTTGAAATCAGGCTGTTGCTCACTTGCCAACTCAGCTTTCTCCCGAGATTCCTGGTCAACCAGACCACAGACCGGAGCGTCCAGCGCAGGGGCCGGTCGGACCGGACCAGGGACCGGACCCGCCGGTCCAAGAGCGGCAGACCGGACCCCGACCAGAGCCTCGAAATGTCGCGCAGTACTCCCTCCGGTTGCAGTCAGCGCAGAGCTCAGTCGGCGCCGGAGCGCCCGGTCATGCACCCGGTCTGACCGGGCCTAGGACCGGACCTGCCGATCCAAACCGGGCGGCAGACTGGACCCCGACCGGGGGCAACTCTGTGTCTTCCAGTACGTCGCCCGGCAGGCATCAGCGCAGGGGCCGGTTGGCGCCGGAGCGCCCGACCGTGCACCCGGTCGACCGTGTGGCAGACCGGAGTCCGCCGGCGTACGGGCCGGTCCAACCGGGCCTCTGACCGGATGTCTGATGTAGCCCCCTTTTTGACTGTTGTCGAAGTGGGGGTCTCTTTTAGCCTTCTTGTTCCTTTGATACACCATTTATGCCTCTTTGGCTAATACCTGGGATTATCCTTTCAAACATGTATTAGGCCAAATACTCTAGCACGGTGTCATTTGTTACCAAAATAATGGATAAGGGTAAAATACCCTTACAATCTCCCCCTTTTGGTATACGATGACAAACCGAGCTAGAGTCACATATAGATATTATGATAAGCTCTAAACCTTGATTCCATATAAGATATTACGACAGCTCCCCCATAATGTGTGCACTTGGAGAATTTGCGTTTGAATGCAAAGTGCAGCATTTGTGGAATATGAGAAGCTCCCCCAATATCTTTAGGAAACAAGCATGGTATGGACAAGATATATAAGCATAAAGCATGATCATCCTAATAGAGTGATTAAGCATACAAATAGTCGTCCATACACAAATTATTCAAAGTAGCAAATGGTTCTTGAGAAAGCAAAGAAAATAAGCACAAGCCATATAAGAAGCAAATAAAGCAACACACATGGCTTGTGACAACCAAAGAACCCCGTGGTCCTAGACTCTACTCTCTTCTCCCCCTTTGGCATCGGAACACCAAAAAGGCGAAGAAAAGAGGAGAGATGCTAGCGCTCCAATCAGTAGAACTCATGCCCGGTGGAATATGAGCCCTCGCCATCATCATCCTCATCCTCATCACCTTCAGCCTCTTCTTCATCATCATCAGCATCAGCAAGGGCACGAGCAGTCCTAGGGGGAAGACCACCATGAGCATACATGGAGAGGTCAAAGTTCTGGAGCATCTCATCAGTAATGGGAGGCATCTCCCAAGCAGGTGCAACCACAGGCTCCATCTCAGGTCCAGAAGGAGGAACAGGGTGATTCCTTGCAGCCATGAACTCATTCTGTCGCCTCCGTGTCTCCTGGTTCAAAGCAAGACTTTGATGTGCAACATCATTGGTATTCTTGCACATTTTCCACAAGCTTGAGAAGAAGTGAGAGGCACCTCGCTTGGGGCGTCTAGAGTAGCTGGAGCTAGCTGCATGATCATGGCGTTCCTTGGAACGGCGCTCAGAGGGCATCATGGCAGGGACTTCCGGACGTGTGTCCTGAATGGGGAACTTGAATGGTTCCATCATGATTATTTGATCAAGCGTGTTGTTGGGAGGGGGTACCATCTTGTTGATGAGCCGCTGAACATACTGAGCATAGTTGGGAGTCATGCGGCCCAAAACAGAACGCTTCAGTTCACAGTGAATGAGATCACAGCCATCAATTTTCCTTATGTTGTCAGGATGGCAATAGTACATCAGATTCAGGTGGTAGTTCCTGACTTCACTGGAGTCGCCTGACTTGCTGATGAGACTCTCACGGAACATCTTGGCAAGTACAAGATAAGAGTAATACATCCCAGAGATAGTGGGAGGACCAGCTGTAGGGTTCGGGGGTAGCAGAAGGAGATGTCACCTTTAATGAGCCTAGGCCGAGAATGAATCTTGAACCCTTGAGCACGGCCACCACCAAAACTCATGGCTTCACAGAACTCAGTATAGGTGCATGAGTACTTCTCCTTGCCAGTCATCCAAGTCATAGTGTGATCCTCATCATCATGGAAGAATACGGTGCAATGGAATTGACGGACAAGAAGGGTACAATATGTGCCTTCTCTTTGGTCATCATCAGGCTTCAGGCACACAAGATCATACACTCCCAAACCCTTCAAGGTATCAACCACAAAGCGGTACTTGGTGGCTTCATGCAAGGCAAGCTCTTCAGTGTTGATGGCCTTGGGCATCACAATAGCACCATTCTTCATACACTCTCTAGTGTTGTAGAAATCATCCCATAGGCTTTCTTGAGTCTTGGTCCAGAAGAACCTGTCCCCACCAGTGTAAGTCCGTTGCACAAAGCGATACTGATTTTCCTTCCTCACACTTTGCCAATCACCAAGATGTGCTGCGCCCACATTGTAGTCTGGCACTATTTCATCATCATCTTGGGCAGCGTGTTTGTCTTTCCTCTTAGTGCCAGTTGACTTGCTTCTTCCCCAGCGGAGCTGCTCGGTGTCGATAAGCCGAGGTGCTTTAGAAGGCACACGGCCGCTAGAACGGCGGGCTGGAGGCACCGTAGGCCTTCCTCTCTTGGCAAGATTGCCACGTTCTTCACCACTCCAATCACCTGTGAATGAGTAAATAGAGCGAGGATAGCAGTGGGGTGTGTACATGGCATCAATAGATAGGGAAGCCAAAAAGCATAGTATATATTCAAGTGTTTTGACAGACTTGTGCGAAAACTGGGCGACCCGGCGTACGGTCCGGACCAACCGGACGAGAGACCGGGCTGGCCGGTTTCCCATCCGGTTGACCGGGCCACGCGCCGGACCGTCCGGTTGAGAGGCTGGTTGACCGGGCCTATGACCGGTTCTGTCGAGTTGTGAGGTGTTACCCAGAATTTCTACCATAAAATCATGCAAAAACTCATAAACTTGAACATAGACTATAGAAATAGAGTGGAATATGTGCATAGTGCTGTGAGACACTCTAATGGCATGAGGATTTACAAACCCTAACCCTAGGTTTCTCAATTTTTTTTCTCAAGAAAGATGCAATGTGTGAGGGAAACTTAGAGAAAGAGGGAAAGAGAGAACAATTTACCCGAAGACATTGTCCTCCTTGCTCAAAGGAACAAGAAGAACACCTAGGTAGGGCTTGAGAGCCAAATCCCCAAGATCTCCCAAAGTAGCTTGAGAGGGACCAAATCCCTTGGTGGAGATGATGCAAAGGGCCTGATCTTTGACTTGGTGAAGTTTGAGAGGTTTCTAGTGGTGGGAAGGCCCTAGGAAGAGGTGGGGATGGTGGAGGCGGCGGCAATGGTGTGTATGGTGGAGTGGGGAAGTGAGGAAGAAGACCCCCAAGGGGTAACTTCCTCCCAACATAACCAGCCGCACGGCCGGTTTGCCGCCCGGTCGACCGGGCCTGGCGCCGGCTGGCCCGGCGCAGAGGCCGGTCCAACCGGGCCAGAGACCGACCAGGGTTATTCTGCCCAGTTTTGTCTTGTTTTGCCTCATTTTGCCCCTATTCTTTGTGTAAATGTGTATGAATGCCCAGATGATGACATGTACATATAGATAGATAGATCATGATGAGATGAGCATAGACATGGGGTTGGAAACACAAAGTTCTCTAGGCATACCCATTGGAGTGAAAATCCAAACAAGATGTAAATAGCAACAATGGGCATGATTCGAAATATATATCAAGAATCATAAGTCATTTTTAAGTGATTTTTGCAATAAGATCATTTAGCCTTATATAGTCCATATAATGACATTGGGTCTATTTATGTTGCACACATAGGTATGCATCATACCAAGACATGGTAAGGTGACTATCCCCATATGTGTTGTGCCTCTAAGGTAGATAGCAAGATAAATGCAAGAATATAGTGCAAGAAGTTATTCAATCTAAGTTTTTAGGATCAAGAATACCAAGTTCTCCTCTCAAGTTAACAAACCGGGCTTCATCCAAAGGCTTAGTGAAAATATCCGCCAATTGGTAGGTTGTCCCCACATGAGTGGGATCAATGTCCTTATTGGAAACATGGTCACGAAGGAAGTGATGGCGAATGTCAATATGTTGGGTGCGACAATGTTGAACCGGGTTATTAGCGATCTTTATTGCACTTTCATTGTCATAAAGAAGAGGCACCGTACCAAGAGACACACCATAGTCTTTCAAGGTTTGCTTCATCCATAACAATTGAGTGCAACAAGATGCCGCGGATATATATTCGGCTTCGGCGGTGGATAAAGCGGTGGAGTTTTGTTTCTTGGATGACCAACTCACCAATGACCGGCCAATAAATTGGCAAGCCCCGGAGGTAGACTTCCGGTCAACCTTATCACCGGCCCAATCGGAATCTGAATAGCCAATGAGTTCAAAGGTTGACCCCTTTGGATACCATAGCCCGAGAGTAGGAGTGAGAACAAGGTATCTTAGAATCCGTTTGACCGCCATTAAATGGCTCTCCTTGGGAGCAGATTGAAAACGAGCACACATCCCTAAACTTAACATCATATCCGGCCTAGAGGCACAAAGGTAGAGCAAGGATCCTATCATGGAGCGGTATACCTTTATATCCACATCCTTCTCACCATCACATGAGCCAAGTTGCCCCTTTACGGGCATGGGTGTCTTCATTGGGCTTGCATTGGTCATGTTGAATTTCTTGAGCATGTCCTTCACATACTTTTCTTGAGAGATGAAGGTGCCTTTTGCAAGTTGCCTCACTTGGAAGCCTAGGAAGAACTTCAACTCTCCCATCATGGACATCTCAAATTTCCTATCATCAATAGCTCAAAAGCTTTGTTATGATTGGGGTTAGTTCCACCAAAGATAATATCATCAACATATATTTGACATATAAATAAGACACCCCCTTTAACCCGTTTGGTGAAAAGGGTGGAATCGACCGTACCCATGCAAAACCCATCATGTAGTAAGAAATCCCTAAGGAACTCATACCAAGCACGTGGAGCTTGCTTGAGACCGTAGAGTGCCTTATGGAGTAAATACACGTGGTTGGGTCGGCATGGGTCTTCGAAACCCGGGGGTTGAGCCACATATGCGGTTTCTTTTAGGGGACCATTCAAAAATGCACTTTTCACATCCATTTGAAATAGTTTGAAATTGTGGAAAGATGCAAATGCAAGCAAAAGACGAATAGCTTCAAGACGGGCTATCGGCGCAAAGGTATCCTCAAAATCCATACCTTCTATTTGGGCAAACCCTTGCGCCACTAACTTTGCTCTGTTTCGTATGACAATGCCATTATCATATTGCTTGTTCTTGAATACCCATTTGGTCCCAATAACATTGATGCGATGATCCTTGGGTCTCTCAACTAGAGACCATACTTCATTACGAGTGAAACACTCCAATTCTTCTTGCATGGCAATTACCCAATCCGGATCAACCAAGGCTTCATGTACCTTGAGTGGTTCAAAACTAGACACAAAGGCATGATGTTGACAATAAGTGATAAGTAATGCGTGTCTACGAGTTACCACTCCTTTTGAGATGCTACCAAGGACTTGATCTACTTTCATGTCACTTGCCCTTGTAGCGGCCTTGATCTTCCGAATGGTTCCTTCATGATCAATGAACTCATCTCTTGCTAGTACTTGATCATGAGGGACCAGTTGAGCTTGATCATGAGTTGAGGATGTCTCTTGATCATCATCATGGTCTTTCTCAGTGGAATGAAGAATTTCTTCTTGTTCTTCGGAATGTGACTCATCTTGAGTGGAGGATGGTTCTTGAGTTGCACTTGATGGTTCGGCTTGAGTTGAGCTAGGCTCCACTTGAGCCATGCTTGATACTTCTACTCCATCACTTCGATCATCAGTATGAACTTCTGTGGGCCGGATGTGTCCAATGCCCATAAGCTTGATGGCATTAGAAGGATCATCATCATTACCTACAACACATGGAACAACTTGCTCCACTTGGGAGCCATTATCCTCCAAGAACACCATGTCACAAGATACTTCAATAGCCCCAGTGGACTTGTTGTAGTATCTATAGGCGTGGGAGTTCTCCGCATATCCAACAAATGTGCCCTCAATAGTTCTAGTTTCAAATTTACCGAGCTTCCCTTTGTTGTTCTTAACAAGACATTTGCATCCAAAGACACGAATGTACATGACGTTAGGCTTGCTACCTGTGAGAAGCTCGTATGGAGTTTTGTTGTGGAGGGGGCGGAGGAAGAGCCGGTTGGAGTAGTGGACGGCCGTAGAGATGGCTTCTCCCCAAAAGTTGTGGGGTGAGTTGAATTCACTCAACATGGTTCTTGCCATCTCAATGATAGTCCGGTTCTTCCTTTCAACAACGCCATTTGAGGGGTGTATGGCGCCGAAAACTCATGCTTGATGCCCTCATCATCAACAAACTCTTGCATGGTGTAGTTCTTGAACTCGGTGCCATTGTCGGTCCTAATCGCCTTGATCTCGGATTCATACATCCGTTGAGCTTTCTTGGCGAAGGTGATGAACTCTCTATGGGTCTCATCCTTAGACTTAAGGAGGAAGACCCAAGAGTATCTTGAGTAATCATCAACAATGACAAGTCCATACTTGCTTCCACCAAGAGTATCATAATGTGATGGCCCAAAGAGATCCAAATGAAGGAGCTCCAAAGGCCTAGATGTGGTGACGATGCTCTTGATAGGATGACTCTTCTTGAGTTGTTTTCCGGCTACACATGCACTGCATACACGATCTTTCTCAAAAGAAATGCCGGTTAGTCCAACAATGTGCTCACCCTTTAGGAGTTGTTTAAGATTTCTCATGTTGACATGACCAAGGCGGCGATGCCACAACGAACCTTCGTCATGCTTGGCCACCATTAGACATGTGGAGGGAGAGGAGCTCTCTTTCGAGAGGTCAACCACGTAAAGGTTGTTCTCCACATATCCAACAAGGACCAATTTGAGATTGTCATTCCTAAAGACTTTCACACAATAATTAGTAAAATATGAATTGTAACCGGCATCGGCAAGATGATATATAGAAAGTAAGTTATAGCCAAGGGATTCAACAAGCATGACCATCTCAAGGCACAAGTCCTTAGAGATTGCCACCTTGCCATACCCAAGTACCATTCCCTTTGAGTTGTCACCAAAGGTGATGCTTGACTTCTTGTTGATATCTTCAATGAATTGATCAAGCACACCTCTTCCTCCGGTCATATGATTGGTGTATCCACTATCAAACACCCATTTTGGACCACCGGAGGAATACCCCTACAAAATCAAGTAGAGGATTTAGGAACCCATTGATTAATGGGTTCCTTTGCAATGGCAACAATATATTTTGGTACCCAAATTGAGTACCCTCTATAAGCATATCCACTACGAGGGCCAACATAGATAGCATAAACATCACCATAATAATCAACAAATAAAGCATAGTGATTGTTTGGCCCCGTGCGGTCACCACTAGTGGCTTTGCCCTTTGAGGCTTTGCCATCATTAGTGACCTTCTTGTTCTTATCTTGAGCGGGTTTCTCCTTCTTGTAGTTGTTCTTCTTGTAGGACCTGGGAGCATATCCAAGTCCAAACTTTTGATTGTTTGACCTTTGCTTACTCAAGAGGTCATCCAATCCCATCTTGTTCTTGGCGGTGGTGAACTTTGCAAGTTCCTTTGTTAACCTAACATTTTCCTCAAGAATAGATGCTTGCTCACAAGAAGATTCATTAGGATGATAGTCGAGACCATATTTGGTCACCAAGGATTCAAGATATGCATTGGTCTCAACATGCAAAGAGAGTTCCTCTTGTAAACGAACATGTTCCTCAACAAGCTTAGCATGCTCACTAGTAAAGGAGGTGGAGGAACTAGCAACCTTTTCTACAACAATTGGATCCTTCATTGATCCAAGAGCCTTCTTGTAGGTTTCTTGAAGAAGATCATGGTTCTCTCCAAGTTTCTTGAGCTCATCCTTAACAAGCTTGTTAGATCTTTCAAGGTGATCAAGATCCCTAGTGAGAGAAGCATGAGCAACTTCAAGCTCCTCCTTTGAGGCATTGAGCTCTTGGGTCAATGATTGAGCCCTATCAATAGTTTCTAGGTCCTTAACTTTATCAAGTTCATAAGTTTCAATTTGTTGCTTAAGGCCTTGAGATATGCACCTTTCGGTTTTTAACTCTTGTCTTAGGAGATTGAATCTCCGTTCTTTTTCATTCAAATGATATTCTAATTCCTCAGTGGACTCATCCTTTTCTTTGAGAGAGTCCATCAAGAAATCAAACTTGACAAGAGCTTCACCACGAAGGGTGCATGTAACATTGTAAAGTTCCTTAAGCACAATTAATTCTTCTTGATTTTCAGTCTCATCATCAAGAACACTAGATAGAGAAGGTGGGAATTCCATTACCTTGGTTTCTCATGCCATAAGACAAGAGCCAACGATTGTAGAGGAGGGAGAGTCATCGGAGTCATCATCTTGAGTTATTCTTGCCATGAAGGACGAACCAACATCATTCTCCGTGGAGTAATCCTTGGAGTAGTCATATGTGAAGAGTGATCCGGGCTTAGAGAAAGCCAAGCCGGCCACTCTGGCCTCCTTCTCCTCATCTTCCTCTTCTTCATCGGACAAGTACTCGGCCCCAACAAAGGCTCTTCCCTTGTTCTTCTTGTATCGATCGTTGATTGGGTTTGGCTTCAATCTTGGCTTGACCCCTTTGATGAACTTCGGCTTGTCTACCCTTTTCTCATAAGGGCACTCATTTGCAAAGTGGCTATCTTCATCACAGTTGTAGCAGGTTCTCTTCTTCTTCTTGTCATTGAGGAGCATTGGAAACTTTGCCTTGTATTTCTTGGCAAAGAAAGCAAAGTCGGTAGCAATGTCACTAGTTGAAGTCATCTCTTCATATTCTTCAATTTCATAGTCTTCTTCTCTTCCATGGTCAGCTCTAGCTTTGAGAGCAAGGTTGTGTGATGCTTCATGGTTGCGTGAGGCTTCATCAACACGGTTCATCGCCATGAGCCTTTTTCCTGTCTTGGCCATGTTTTCATTGGCGGCCACATAGGAGACTAGATCATCGGAGTTCAGATCAGCACTCTTGGTAATGATTTGCAAGTTGAGTGCAAGGTTGGTGTCTTCTTGCTTGACTGCAATCATAGCAATGACCTTGGACTTTATGAATGCTTCATTCATCTCGAAGCCGTCATTGTACTTCTCAACTCCAAGTCCCATGACCCTCACTCTAAGAGCACCAAGCCTTGCATAGGCATCGGCCACGGATTCTCCTTCTCTTATCATGAACATGGTGGCCTCTTGCTTTGCGGACTCATAAAGAGCTGATTGGATCAAATCGGTTCCCTCTTGGAGTACTATGATCCGATCCCACAACTCTTTAGCGGAGTCAATGTCATTGACTTGATCAAGGAGCTTGCGGTTGATGCCACTCCTAATCTTGTCACGTGCGGAGGCATTGAGTTGACGGTTGTAGAATTCGGTGGAGGTCAACCGAGCGGGATCATGTGGATCCCGGTATCCATGAACAATGATCTCCCATAACTCCACACTGCAGCTGCGAACATGAGATTCCATAGCAGATTTCCAAATAGGAAAGTGAGTTCCATCAAAATGGGGAACATTCCCACTATGGTTTATATGAGGCATGGGTGAAGTGTTTTTGGGATAGTCATGGTTGACTTCATAGAAACTGTCGTCGTGGTGAACAGACAGATGCCATAGGATGGCTTAGATTGGGGCCGAATGGACGCAAGAGGATTCGGGGGAGGGTTTGTGATCAGGTGTGATGAACTTCCGGATGGTTTCCTCAAGAACTTGGCCAGGGCTAGAGGTTGAAGAAGAAAGACACAAGGAAGAACTCGCTCTAGATCACCATGTTCATTGATTCACACAAGTTACAAGTTACAGGTTTTTCTCTATCTCTGTGGTCTCGCGCCTGTAGGAGGCAGTACCCCCTCTCCTTATATAGGGGAGAGGGCGGCTTACACTGGAAGAAACCCTAATGGCATCTTTGACTAGACAAACTACTTTACAAAGCTACTTTAATCATAGGTGACGCCGGAGTCCTCTTTAATCAGAGATGCTGACGTCCTCCGGCTTCTTTCAGTGTCATCTCTCTCTTTGGCGCCAGGGCTTCGATTAAAGTCACTTTTCTTAGCTCATCCTTGTCTTCTTGCTCTGAGGAGAATCTTTGACCAGTCCTGCCGACAGGCCTTCCTTTCCGGTATCTTCTTTACCGGGTTCCGGCATACCCCTTTCGGGGATTCCGGCTTAGCTCCTCTTAGCCAAGTTCTTATCTTTAAGTTCCGGTACGAATATTAAACCGGTATCTTGATGGCTCAAACCATCCGGTTTGGCATGCCTTTGGCATACCGGGGGTCATCCCCCCAACAGAAACTCCCTTGAGAGGCCGAAACCGCACTAGGAGTCCCACTAGTCAAGTTTTTAAGCATGGCAGTCATCTCTGCCATTTGGCTTTGTAGGTTATCCTCCTTTTTCTTCTTCTCGGCATCATATACCAAGAATCTAGATTTCATTTCTTTAACCGAAAGGTTAGAGTTTTCATCTAGACCCTCGAATAGTTTATCCATCTCACTCTTAAGGCGGTGAAGCCCTTAATAAGAGTCCAGGTTCTGATACCAATTGAAAGTTCAGAGATGGTAAACCTAGAGGGGGGTGAATAGGTTTCTATAGATTTTAATTCTTTCTTTGCAATATTAGGCTTTGCGGAATATAAAGATGAGCCTAATGCAAACTAGGTGAAACAACCTATATGATGATACAGTTAACTCAAGCACGAAGGCTCTCACAGGCAGTTATAACACAAGTAAAGAGTTCGGTTAGAGATAACCGATAGCACGCGAAGATGAGGATGTATTCCCGTGTTCCCTTCCTTTGCAAGAATGTACGTCACGTTTGGAGGGTTGGAGGTCCCACGAAGGATTCCCCACGCCACGAAGGCTCACCCTATTCTCCGGAGCCTATCCCACGAAGGAATAGCTCTCTCACTTGTGGTAGACTTTGAGGTAGCCTCCAAACCTTCACAATCTTGTCAGGAGCAAATCCACAGCCCGGATGCTTCCGGACCACTCTTGCCCACCTAGGGTTTCCAAGGAACCCTAGAGAGCAAGCTTCTTGATGAATACAAGGGGGGATGAGATTTGGCTTGGTAGAACAGTAGATCGGGTCCTCCTCTATCGTTTCCCCGGAGGGATTTGAGTTTGGGTGGAGGAGGAGAGAGATCTCAGGATTTTGGTGTTTCTAGCAATGGAGTATGAGAGAGAGAGCTCAAGAAGAGCTTGTAGTGTAGTGCCTACCCCTTCAGAGGTAGGAGAAGGGGTATTTATAGTGTTTCTTGAAATCTGGCCGTTGCTCACTTGCCAACTCAGCTTTCTCCCGAGATTCCCGGTCAACCGAACCACAGACCGGAGCGTCCGGCGCAAGGGCCGGTCGGACCGGACCAGGGACCGGACCCGCCGGTCCAAACCGGGCGGCAGACCGGACCCCGACCGGAGCCTCGAAATGTCGTGCAGTACTCCCTCCGGTTGCAGTCAGCGCAGAGCTCGGTCGGCGCCGGAGCGCCCGGTCATGCACCCGGTCTGACCGGGCCTGTGACCGGACCCGCCGGTCCAAACCGGGCGGCAGGCCGGACCCCGACCGGGGGCAACTCCGTGTCTTCCAGTACGTCGCCCGGCAGGCATCAGCCCAGGGGCCGGTTGGCGCCGGAGCGCCCGGCCGTGCACCCGGTCGACCGAGCGGCAGACCGGAGTCCGCCGGCGTACGGGCCGGTCCAACCGGGCCTCTGACCGGATGCCTGCTGTAGACCCCTTTTTGATTGTTGTCGAAGTGGGGGGTCTCCTTTAGCCTTCTTGTTCCTTTGATACACCATTTATGCCTCTTTGGCTAATACCTGGGATTATCCTTTCAAACTGTTGACTGCCAAAACCCACCGGCGGGCAGCGGCCTTGTCAACACTGTAGAGCCGGGGGGAGCCTAGAGCTGCGGCTGGCTGAGACCCCTCCGAGCGACGGCCCGCAATGCTCTTCCGGTCACACGCGGTGTTGCGAAGTGCAAGGGCGTGCCACCTGACCTATACCCGGTCGGGAAGGTGATGAGATTGCCTCGCTTAGTTTCTGCAGGGCATACATGTAAACATTAAATACGAGCCTCGATCGGCTCTCGAGTTATCTCGTGAATCGGCTCAAAGAGCCGATCCACCCATGATCCGTACGGGGTGTACGAATACTTGGTGGTCCTGCTTGATCAAGATGAAGCTAATGAGATCTACGACGATTTAGGGTTTTCACCACATAATCGGATCATCCTACTCCAGGTTGGGCCGGATGGCCACGCACGGTGCTCGTAAGCCGATCCTAAACAAGGCCAAAAAACCAACATGAAGTTGATCCTAGGAACATCCCGTTTAGGACTTGCGAACGCCACCCTACGTGCCACAGGATCCTCCCCCCTTTGTAAGGCCAAACTATTGCGAGATATTAAACTAATCCTTGTAGAACAAGGAGCAATCGTAACGGATCAGATCTACTAAAATAATGATCAAGCGGGTGCCGCCCCACACCCGGGATAGGCGTGAGGACGGCTAGATATGCAAGGGTTGCACTACGTAAGCATGCTTAAACGAAGAACAATGCTAACCCTAACACATCTAATGATAACTACGTTGCTCGCCATCAAAAGCGCTTCGATACGAGCAACGCATGAACAACGTGGGGCTTGTGCTGCCTAGATCGCAAGATGCGATCTAGGCAGCATGTCGCTTACCCGATAGAAACCCTCGAGACGAAGGAGTTGGCGATGCGCCGAGATTGGTTTGTTTTTGGGGTTGAACGTGAGTTGTTGTTTATTCCATAAACCCTAGGTACATATTTATAGTCCAGGGGACTTTCTAATGTGGGCATGCACTAAACCGTGCACGACTAAGATTCTATCTCTAAACTAAAATAGATCTAATATGTTACAGATACACGGGCAATTAAACCCAACAGGCCGATTCATAGAATTCTCCACGTATATTTCCTTAAGCCCATCTTGACTGCGGCCCACCGCTGACTCGGTCAAATCTTGGTGATAACACATGCCCCCCTGGTTTTGGAATTGGTAATTCCAAAATCACTCTCTTCCTTCGTCGGGTCATGTCGTGGCAGAACCGTCGCAGTATTCCTCATGATGATGCCTTGCCTTCTCAACTTCTCCGCGTGACTCGGCAGTTTTTTTTTTTTTTAGGCACCACTTCCTCGAAACTGCCGTGGCATTGAATTTCCACTATATCCTCCTTCGATTTAACCGCTCCGAACAGTTCTTCTTTGTATCTCCTCCGCACTAGCACTCCGAAAAAACCCTCCCAGCCACCATGTCTTCCTCCTCCTCTCGCTCCATCGGATCTTGCTAGCCAATCCTCCACGTCCCGTGAGCCGACGCCGGAGTACGACGCGGCGGCGGTCCACGCGGCCAACACCCGCCGCGCCATTGCGGCGGGGAGGAAGCGGACCACGACTTCTCCGTCCGGTCCGAGGACGACCAGTCCTTGACGGACGGGGAGAGCGACCTCCGCTTCCTCGCCGTTGGGGAAACGGAAGAGGGAGTGACGACGACAGCTTCTCCTCGCGACTTCACCTCTCCCGGGAGGAGGAGGAGCAGGAAGAGGAGGAGGAGGACGACGACGAGGGCTCCTCCGACGAGCCGCCGGCCAAGCGGTTCTGCCCTTGGCCGGGCAATCTTAGCGACTTCGACAGCGACGAGGACGACGCTGACGAAGAAGATGAAGACAACGAGGGCCCGGTCGGCGGCCATTGGAGCGACGACGAGCCCGCCGGGAGCAGCGCCGACAATGGCGACGACAGCGACGACGAGGGCGATGATGGCCCATAGATAGGACCTCTAGAATAGGGCCGGTAGTAGTAGATGGGGCAGTGGAACCCCTAGTATTCCCCTTTTGAGAGCAATTAGCTCCTCATGTAAGAAATCTCCTCTTAATCAATGAAGAACTTTTCCCCCAATCTTGATTTTGCCGATTCCTTTTAATTGAGCCGATTCTCTCTTCTACTGACCTTGCCGATTCGTCCCCTTTGCCAATGCGTAATGAGCCGATCGCACCGCATCGGTCCTTTGAAATTCACCCTTCTCTTCTTCAACTGATGATTTTCTAAATCTGGTGGAAGGTGCCGGACTTTCAGAAACAACCTTCGAATTTTTCCAACCAAACCAAATAATCCTTTTCGGTACCCATCATTGTGAAGAGGGTTGCAATGAAGGATCAGCCGATGGTATCCTCATCGGTTCTTAAACAGAGTATCCACTAGGTCCGTTGCCCCCCGAGCCTTACTCGAGGCGAGAATGTCGGAGAGAATGCGCCACGGCCCGATCCTCTTTCTTCCTCCGACAGCCGATAATCCTCCGTTTCCTCTTTGACGGAAAAGGTTCAGGAACCCGGATCGGCTCGAAGCAGACTGGAGAAGTTTCCATTGCTTTACTCCCTCGAGGCAACGTGAAAGCACCACCATTGGTCTAGATTTGGTGGAGACTCGATAAACACTGCATAATTCCACTAAAGTCGATGGCTGCGCATCGGCTGCCTCTCAATTCTAAAGTCAATGCCCTCGCATCGGCTGTAAAAATTTTTTTTTATTTTTTGGCCGATTTTTCTTAATCGGCCCCCAATGTTTCATTGCACGTATGTTCTCACATGTTCCATCCGATTATATGCCCCCCGAGCCGATACACGTCTGGATGACTCGCAGATATCGGCTTGTATGGATAGCTAGGGCTCGCACTTGTGCGTTGGCTCGCGAAAATCCGAGCTAACTCTCGTATGCCGACGTAGTCACCGCCCAATAGATCGGTGCTGAACGCAAGCGAGAACATATGGTGAAAGTATTTTTGGCCGATTGCTGAAATCGGCCTCCATATTCATTGGAGAGCTGATCGAAGGTCCTGTAATGTCCCTTCATGAACTTTTTGGGGCCGATCACAAGGATCAGCCTCTCTCGGTTTGCCCATTGGTTTGATCTTGCTACTTGGTCAGGCTGGATGAAACCAACCCAACCTCTGACTTGATGCGCCTGCCGTCGTCCACCTTGTGTGCTCCGTAGAGTCGTGGAGCGCTACGCTCTGTCGGCAAGACGAGTACCATGTTTGTGCCAGCCGATGTCTCATCATCGGCTTTCCTCTGTTTAGGGCGCCACTCCATTTTCCGTGGACGACCCTCTTCATCCAGGGTTCGCTGAACCTTTGCAGCCGGATCGGGCCGTGCCTTTCTTAGCGTATGCAGGTACAACCTTTCGGCTTCCTCCGAGCCGCGCAATCGCTGAACCCTGCGCTTCGGGAACGGCTGAGTCCGTCGGGGCACCACCTTGGCCGGTGGTACTGTCTTCTTCCACTTCTCCCTCGTCTTCCGAATCTTCAAGATCTGCCCAACGAGGTGACTCAGCACGTTTGCTTTGTGGTGGGAGAGGCCCTAAGCGCTCGAACACGGACACGTTGGCTGCCTCCTTCTTTTTCTTATTGCATTCGGGCAATTGCCGATTGTGGGCAATCGGCTCATTCCCGAATCCCAGCGAGTGTACCGAAGAAGGGGCAGTCCCAATGCCCGGCGTTGTCGTCTTGCTCCCTTGATGCTTCCGTGGCATAGCGCTCATGCTCCTCCTCATCGTGATCCCGCCGACGATATCTTCCGGCTTCTCTAGCCAAACGATCTTCTCTATCACCGTAATAGGGTCGCCGGCGTTGACCATACTGATTCACATATTTGTTGAGGAGGTGATCGAGAGAGGGGTCGCCGATATCTTATATTCTTCACCTCTCCCTCTGTGACGTAGCGCTTGCCATCATGACGGAGCCGATCGCATGGGGCGGCCTCATCGGTATCCTTGCTGTGAGAGCGGCTGCCCTCATCTCTATCTTTGCCAGAGTGGTTTCCAGGCCCTACCATGTTGATGCTGAACGAGGGGCCCGGGCGGCAACCTTCGGGGTAGGTGATTCCTACCATGTTAACGGCGGGGAAGGGTTGGGTGTCGACCTTCATGGCGTACTGGTTGAAAATTAGCCGCCCCTTCTCTATCGCCGCTTGGATGTGCTGACGCCACACCCGGCCGTCGTTGGTGGCATGGGAAAGCGAGTTGTGGTATTTGCAGTACGGCTTTCCGTTTAGCTCTTTCGCCGTGGGGAACTTGAGACCTTCAGGAACCGTCAACTGTTTCTCCTTGAGCAGGAGGTCGAAGATTTGTTCAGTCTTGGTTACGTCAAAATCAAATCCCCTGGGCGGCCCTGGTGGCTTTACCCATTTGCAGGCCACAGGGGTTCCTCCCTGAGTCCACTCGGCCACTTGCTATCTCTTGGCCTCCCGCGGGCACTTCATCCTCCTCCGTATCGACCATGACTACGCACGCTTGAACTTGTCTTGGTACAGGTCGGGGTGGCGCTGTTCATATGCCGATAGTTTCTGAACCATGTGCGCCGGTGAGGGATAATCTGCTTGGGAGGCCATGTCCTTGAGCTGTGTTGCAAGGCCTGCTATCGCCAACTCGATCGCTTCCTTTTCGGTTATACGAACCGAATAACATCGGTTCCTAAGATTCCTGAAGCGCCGGATGTATTCCGTCACCGTTTCCCCGCGCTTCGACGTAGTTGTGCTAGATCGGCAATGCCGGACTCGGAAGCTTCGTATGGTATTGCATATGGAACTGTTCTTCCAATTGCTTCCAAGACTCGGATGGAGTTCGCTGGTAGAGAGGTGTACCATCCAAAAGCCGATCCCGTGAGGGACCGTGAGAAGAGCCTCACGCGTAGCTGATCCGACACCGAAGCCGGTCCTAGTTGAGCCAAATATCGGCCGACGTGCTCGATGGAGCTGGAGCCATCCGATCCACCGAATTTGGAGAAGTCGGGGAGCCGATATTTTGGTGGCAGCGGGATCATCTCGTAATCGTCGGTGGTACGGCTTGGAATAGCCGACCGCCCTTCTTTTCGGCATCATGCCGAACTGGTCTCTCGGCATGGTACCGATCTGATCCGCCGTGCGGCCGTAGGAGTTGCACTACGAAGATTCGCCGGGGTGGCGTACTTGGCCTGCCACGTTTGCTTTTCCAGCTCCGAGCCGGCTGCAGGAGCCGGGCTCGGGAGTTTCGTCGGTGTGGCGTATTTAGTTAGCCACGTCCGCTCCGCCGCCGACGTTCCTCCCTGTCTTCGCCGGAGCCCCGATGTTGTGGCCTGGTTTGTGAGTGCCCGATCACCACAATCCGGCACATACATGCATGCGTACCCATGAGGGATCTCCTTAGGCGCCTCCATTAAGAACCGGTAGTCACCGGGGTCGCCACCAATTCCGTAGACGAGGAATGCCGGTGTAGTCGGCACTTCAGCGAGTGCTGCCAACGCAAATGGCAGCGGTGGACGGAGACCGGAATGGCAATTCTCCTTGATGCGTCCCGAGAGCTGGTCCCGACGGCGAGTACTGGTGGCTCATGATCTCCTGGATCACGCGCGGAGCGACACGCTCCGAGCACGTTAACCAAGTTCTCGAGTGGCGGTGTAGCGAGTGAGCCACTGGGTAGTTGATCTCCCGCCGCGGACCCACGGTGCGTTCCTCCGACGGGGAAGAAAGGTCTATCCCATCGAGTGCACCTTCCGGTGAGAACCCCTTCCATCCGATGCCACCGGAACGGGTTCTCCGAAAAGAGCCGATGAGGTCGGCTTCGAGGGTAGCCTTGATCTCATTGTATTGCTTCTTGAGGTCGTCGGGCGAGATCCTCGTAGGTGATCGGCGTGCCGTCCGCCATCTCGGATGTAGATGGCGATGTGGTTGATGTAGACGATTGTCCCACCGGGCGTGCCGAGAATGTGTTGATCGCCAAAACCCACCGGCGGGCAGCGGCCTTGTCAACACCGTAGAGCCGGGGAGCCTAGAGCTGCGGCTGGCCGAGACCCCTCCGAGCGACGGCCCGCAATGCTCTTCACGGTCACACGCGGCGTTGCGAAGTGCAAGGGCGTGCCACCTGACCTATACCTGGTCGGGAAGGTGATGAGATTGCCTCGCTTAGTTTCTCGCAGGGCATACATGTAAACATTAAATACGAGCCTCGATCGGCTCTGAGTTATCTCGTGAATCGGCTCAAAGAGCCGATCCACCCATGATCCGTACGGGGTGTACGAATACTTGGTGGTCCTGCTTGATCAAGATGAAGCTAATGAGATCTACGACGATTTAGGGTTTTCACCACATAATCGGATCATCCTACTCCAGAGTTGGGCCAGATGGCCACACACGGTGCTCGTAAGCCGATCCTAAACAAGGCCAAAAAACCAACATGAAGTTGATCCTAGGAACATCCCGTTTAGGACTTGCGAACGCCACCCTACGTGCCACAGGATCCTCCCCCCCTTTGTAAGGCCAAACTATTGCAGATATTAAACTAATCCTTGTAGAACAAGGAGCAATCGTAACGGATCAGATCTACTAAAATAATGATCAAGCGGGGTGCCGCCCCCACACCTGGGATAGGCGTGAGGACGGCTAGATATGCAAGGGTTGCACTACGTAAGCATGCTTAAACGAAGAACAATGCTAACCCTAACACATCTAATGATAACTACGTTGCTCGCCATCAAAAGCGCTTCAGTACGAGCAACGCATGAACAACGTGGGGCTTGTGCTGCCTAGATCGCAAGATGCGATCTAGGCAGCATGTCGCTTACCCGATAGAAACCCTCGAGACGAAGGAGTTGGCGATGCGCCGAGATTGGTTTGTTTTTGGGGTTGAACGTGAGTTGTTGTTTATTCCATAAACCCTAGGTACATATTTATAGTCCAGGGGACTTTCTAATGTGGGCATGCACTAAACCGTGCACGACTAAGATTCTATCTCTAAACTAAAATAGATCTAATATGTTACAGATACACGGGCAATTAAACCCAACAGGCCGATTCATAGAATTCTCCACGTATATTTCCTTAAGCCCATCTTGACTGCGGCCCACCGCTGACTCGGTCAAATCTTGGTGATAACACAAACATGTATTAGGCCAAATACTCTAGCACGGTGTCATGTTTACCAAAATAATGGATAAGCGTAAAATACCCTTACACTATATTGTGTGAATTAGTTAGCGGGAGACATCAAGCCTATTGATCCACAATTCCCAATAGCGTATGAGAGGCTATGAGATTCTAGATTTACACATCATTTCAATGGCGCAATCGGTACAATTAATGGGACACACATACCAGTTATATGCCAGTTGCTGATATGGTCAACAATGTTAGTCGCCTTGGATATTCAACACAGACTGTTATAGTTGTTTGTGATTTTGACTTGAGGTTCACCTCCATAGTTGCAGGATGGCCAGGTTCGTGCACGACCAGAGTATATTCAAAGATACCTTGCTTAAGTTTTATGCAATTTTTCCTCATGCTCCTCTAGGTATATGATAGGCTTTTGCACTCTTCATTACGTGATATTGGTGTCATATCTGCTGACACTAACTTGTGTTTCATTCAGGGAAATACTATCTAGTTGATTCTGGTTATTCCAGTAAGGATGGGTATCTTTCACCATATACAGGAACCAAGTATCATCTACCTGAGTTTAGACTGGCTGAACCATCGCTGGGAAGCGAGAAATATTCAGCCATGCTCATTCATCTCTTTGGAATGCTATTGAGAGAGCATACGGGGTACTGAAGTAGAAATGACACATTTTGCATGGTATATCAAGTTATCCGATAGAGAAGCATACAGAGATTATCATTGTATGTCTAGCACTTCATAACTTTATTCGCGATAGTCAATTATTTGATCTACAGTTCTATCGATGCGACAATAATGAGAACTATATGCCTCCGGGGCATGTTAGTTCCACATCAGCAGACAATGTAGGCAATGATTTGAAAGGGGATCATGTTAGCATGAACAACACTCGTGACAATATAGCTAATGATTTGTTCGCAGCAAGGGGATGTGTCTAGACTCTTTTGGGTTTATGTGGACAAGTCTTGTAATATATGCATAGAGGTGCCAAACTTGTTGCTCGTTTGGGTTCATATGGAAATTTCTTGTAATATAAATGTCATGACACTCTCATATTATCTTTAAATGTATGTGATGTTTTATATTTAATATGAACATGTCAACATTAAAATTGAGGTAATTAACCCTTAAGCATGACAATTATACAACGTCTTCAACTTTCAGGGTTATTTCAGATATTTCAACCATCATACCAGTAACATCAGCCTTAAAAAACTCTACTACCAAATATTAAATCTTTGCCTGACAACTATTTTTTCACGACTCAACGGCTACAACTGCTTCTCAAAAGATGCAGTTCAAACAAACATACCCTATATGTACTACACAGCCTAGGGCAGCAGTTGTTCTACTCGAGGAAAACTTGAAAATTAAACAGACTAATTATGAACCTTCATCGTGCTAGCGGCATAGGAGCCTACCCAGCGTCAACGGCTTCATGCCGCACTAGATTGATCCAATGTGTGGTTCCGCATGTTCCACCATTTCAACATTCATTTTCAATACTGGTCATGAAACACCATGAGCAGCAGGATGTTGAGGTGCCGCAGGTGTTGGGCATGATCAAAAGTTAATTGCAGATTTTGCTACAAATGGGGTCCCTCGCTTGTGCTCAATGCAGACGCAGTTGTTAGCCTGTTACCAGCGAAAACTTTCAGGGTTTAGTGGTATTATGCGAGTTTATTATGCCAAAGCATGTCGACGTGATGCCTAATTCCTGCCGCTACCACGATCAAAGCAAAGCTTCATCAGAATAATGCTTTGCAGCAGATAAAGGAGGGACAGAAAAACGTTATCTCTATTACTTGCTGACTTGGCTATGCAGCCCATCTCAAGTTAATTGAAGGAAAAGGACCAAATCCGTTCTCCTTATCCGCAACTTTTTGAATGAAAAATTTTCAATGCACTGTGCAAGTGAAGCCCTCCTTCTACTAAACAGCAAATACAGTTCTTCCCTGTTAACCTAAAGAGAAGTCTTCAAAATAAACAAAAACATTGGTGTTGATAGTGAAAAAAGAAAAACTTCGACCGGTACTAATCACAAGCACACCTATAATCTGCATGTGTTCAAATTTCTCATCAATTACTAGTCACATATCAGGGCAACATTAGTGATCTCCTGGGATCTCGAGCCTACTGTCGTTGTGTTCGGGGGTGGTCCGTTAGACCATGTACTATGTGTGTGCGATTCAATCTGAAACATTGTCAGAGTTCGATTCGGTTCCAATTTCCTACTATGTATCGAACCGGTTCGAGCTGTAGCGATGGGCCCCCACGAAAAGAAAAGAAAGAAAAGAGTGGCTCGACCCTTATCCCTTCGCGCGCGGAGGAAACTTCCCCAACTATCCAGAGCTTCTCCCGTTCGCTGCCAAGAAATCCGGCGGAGATTGAGGGCGCCCCGACGCCCGCCCGGCGAGATCCCGCCAGGTCCGTCGTGGGGATGGTGTGCCCCTGCTGTACGACCGCATCTACACCCGGGCGGATGGCGACGACGGCACCATCGGTGACCGGTTGGGACGGCGACGGCGACCTCACCGTGGAGCAGGTGGGGCGGCGGCGGAGACCACGTACACGCTGGTGAGGGGCTGCCACGCTGGTGTTGAGCAGGTCAGTGAAGGGGGTTGATGAATTTTCCATGGTTCTGGAGGTGTTCTTGTCTCTGGTTTGAACTGTATGCAGCTAGCTATATAGAGAGAAGAAGAAGAAGAAGCAACGGTTATGTTGGAGCCGTTGGTTTGTTTGTGGGTCAGCCAAAGAAATTAGTATTTTATTTGGACAAGCCGAACCAACAATTTGGTTCGCTTGTGGTGTCAGACTGCATGGTGCGGTGCTCCACTATGTGTGGAACCGGTTCCAAAGCCAAAATGAACCGCTTTTTTAGTACATAGTACATGGTCTTAGGCCGCTCTGGACGGCGACTTGCGTCGTCGTTGTCCTGACGGGCACCTTCATTGTTTGTTGTGGATGCCCCTCTTGCACCAGCCTTTTATGCGGGTTGCTCCGTGTCCACCACATAGATGTTAGGCCGAGTTGACGTTCCCGTGCCTCTTGGAGCTGCTAGGCTAGCGAAAATTCGCGTAAGGGGAAGATCAGCAGGGTGGCACGTGGATCTCAAATTTGTGTGATACTCAAAGATCCCCTGAAGCTCCATGCTCCTGGGGTTCGTGGCTTCGGTGAAACTGGTCAGTTGAGTTTTTTCCGCCTCAAAGTCAACTTTCTCTTGTGCAAGTCCTGCTTTCTCCGTCAAGATAGTTGTATGATTCTGCTCCAGCTCAGCGACATGCTGGTTCGATTAGCCGCGGGGATGGGAGTCTCCAGTGGGTCAACAACGTCATCCGTTATGTACACTCTTACAGGGTTCGTATACCCGCTTGACAACAAATTTCTGTCGTGCTTCGATTCACCACCCACGTCGACATCGAGGAGGTGCCAAATGCGTTGCTGAGGTGGTGTTCGTCGAGGCGATAGTGTCAGCATTAGATCTGACGCTGCCCTCTTATATGGCACCGGTGAAGCCAACGAAGATGTCGATGCCGCCGATTGGCACGACCGCGCCGCTGGTGATCTCACCTGATGCGGGTTGCCAATTGGAGTTGTCCTTGATGAAGGCAAGGTTTCCATATTGGATTAAGTGGCCGACAGCGATGATCTCGACTCCGACGATCGTTCCCGCGTAAAATCAACTCTAGACACCCCGTGCCCACTGTTGGCCCAAATATCGTGTGAAAGTTACGCCATGTTTCATCGTGAGAAAAATTTAAGAGTCATGGGATGAAGTCGCCGAGTGTTCCAAGGACGAATCAATACACGATATTGTTGCGGTCAGAAACCCACCGGCGAGCAGCGACGGGCAACACAGTAGAGCCGGGAGGCTCCCAGGACTGCGGCTGGCCCTGGTCCCTCGAGCGACGGCTCGAAAAGCCTCGGCACGCACGTCCGATGCTGGTGCAAGGGCGTGCCACCTGACCTATACCTGGTCGGGGAAGGTGATGGATTTGCTTCGCTTAGTTTCCTGCATGGCATACACGTAAACATTAAATACGAGCCTCGATCGGCTCTCAGGTTGTCCTGTGAATCGGCTCGAGGAGCCGATCCACCCATGATCCGTATGAGGTATACGATCACATGGTGGTCCTGCTTGATCAATATAAAGCTAAAACGACCTACGACGATTTAGGGTTTTCACCACATAATCGGAACATCCTACGCGTGATTGAGCCTGGCAGCCACGCACGGTGATAATAAACCGACCCTAGACAAGGCCTAAAAACCAACATGAAGTTGATCCCCGGAACATCTCATCTAGGGTTAGCAAACTATACCCTACGCGCTACTGGATCCTTCAACCCGTTTGCAAGGCCTAACTATGCAGATATTAAACTAATCCCTAAAGAACAAGGAGCAATCATAACGGATCGGATCTACTAAATAATGATCAAGCGAGGTGTCGCCCTCACACCTGAGATAGGTGTAAGGGCGGCTAGACGTCTAAGGGTTGCATGGACGAAAGCATATGATACGATGAAACAATGCTAACCCTAACACATCTATGATAACTACGTTGCTCGCCATCAACAAGGCTTCAGCACGAGCAACACATGAACAACGAATAAATGTGTACTGCCTATCTACGCAGCATGATGCTTACCCGGAAGAAACCCTCGAAACAAGGGGTTGGCGATGCGCCTAGATTGGTTTGTGATGAACGTGATTGTTGTTTTTCTCAATAACCCTAGATACATATTTATAGTCCGTAGACTTTCTAACGTGGAAATAATCCCAACCGTGCACGAGCCAAATTCTACCTAACCGACACGTATCCTACTATATTTACAGATACACGGGCAAACTAGCCCAATCTTTGTATACAAGGCTGATTCATGTATTTCTTCCAAGTATATTCTTCAAGCCCATCTTAATCGCGGCCCACCTCCGATCCGGTCAAATTCTGGTGATAACAGATATACCCAGGTTCGGCCCCTCCCTCTAGAGGTAAAAACCTAGTTCCTCCTACATCCATTATTGATTGTATATAGATCACAAGATTTAACTCCCCGACTTAGGTTACCATAAACTGCTATGATGAGTTTTGTTGTTTGTTGGTTCTCTCCCTTCTTAGTCATCCCGTGCCACCTTATAAAAGGGATGGCGCGGGGTTTACATGGTAAACCGAGTCGGTATGGACCTTGGAGTCTTGGTACAAGTCAACCTAGACTACTTGTTTTCTACAACAAATCTTCTTGGCGTCTTAGACTCTTGGTTGTTGACTCCCCTTGAACCGATATGATGTAAGCCGATCCAAATCTCTCGATGTTAGCAGTCGGCGGTGTTCCTGGGGTGGTTCTACAGCATGAGGAGTTCATGGTGGTGGTGGTCTCCTCTTTCGCCGGAGGGGATCGACTAGTTTGTGGCTACTTTGGCGGTTCTCTCGATCCGTTATCTAGTCCCTGACGGCGAGGCGTGGCTGCCGGTGAAAGCTGGCCCTGACTTCGGTCATGGTGGACGATGGCGGCGCCTGTTCGTCGCTGCCTTGTTGAAGACATTGTCTCTGCAGTATGTTCTCACCTGGGCTGCTTCGGGGGAAACCCCAGATCCAGGTGTTCCAGGTCGGATGATGGCGGCGTGCAACGCCGTTCTACCTATTGGGGGCATCGTTTTTGGAGCAGACAATTGATGGTGGTCGTGTTGAGGTGGAGCGGTGTGATTCTACTGTGTCGGTGTCGTCGAGTCTCGGCAGCATGGTGCAGTGGCGTCTCACAGACAGACGCACTGTGTATGATGGTGGTGTCTTCTGGCGTCGTGGTGGCGTCAATGGCAGGCCTGGCAAGGTTAATGCGTTGATCTCTCTTGGAGATGGGTTCGCGGAAGACGACGGTGGCAATTCTACGGTGTATGCAATGGTGTGCGCCGAGGGTCTGCTAGACTGATTGTGCTTCTCACCCGCCAATAGACGGCTTAGGCAGACACTCGGTTTTTAGATAATGTATGTTGGTGTGAGGTTAGGGTACTGGCCTCTGTTCTTAAACACCCCCTTCATCGTTCTTTTAGGTTTAACGAGTTGTCGCTCGAATTGATCTTTGTATTCATCTTGTAAAGTTTTATGAATAATCTAATAAAAAAAACTGTGCGCATCTTTTAGATGCAGAGGCTGAAGCGATGCTCCCATTTTCTAAAATGTTTGGACTCTAATAAAGAAAACTGTTTGATGTTCCCACTTCAGCCAATGCGATAAGCCGATAACGGTACCTCCTCTCACCGTATCCATCGCCTTCTAATTCAGAAACTCCTTTCTCGAATCTAATACACATAGAATGTCTCTAGGACGCTTGTTCTGAACTTTTGATGTCCAACCACCAGTAGACCAACACCG